>NW_019416285.1:781531-874635 GCF_000390285.2 Anoplophora glabripennis
CAAGTAACGTACTCAGGGTTCATAGTTCAAA
The DNA here is from genome assembly GCF_000390285.2 of Anoplophora glabripennis. Taxonomy (NCBI): domain Eukaryota; kingdom Metazoa; phylum Arthropoda; class Insecta; order Coleoptera; family Cerambycidae; genus Anoplophora; species Anoplophora glabripennis. The sequence goes on from NW_019416285.1 coordinate 781,563, forward strand.
AGTAATATAGAATTCCCTGACTTCCACGTTTTCTCCGACATAAAAAAAAAATCCAGGCCACTTGTAGTTCATTTTTACACACCAATAGGCGTTTATGCATTAAACTTTTTCTAGACTGGACTCCATAATCTTTTTTATATCCAAAACCACAAATAGTTTTCTCTTTCAAGAACCTAGGTCCTGCTTACATAAAATTTCCAGTAGCAAACGTCAAATTCCCTGACTATTCCCTATTTTTTTTTGTGAAGAATATTGAATTTTCTGACTTTTCCCGGTATTCCCAGTTTTCCCAGCCACTATGAACCCTGTTTTTTAATTTTGAGAATTTTGCAATAAATTCAAATTCTTTTTTAAATCTCAACAATAAATAATAATAATTTGAAAATAATTTTTGAATTTTTACTTTAATTTTCATTTAAATCGTAATTAAATAACTAACAAAATATTGAAAAAATAAGTTTACTTTGGCTTAATATACAAAAAAAACTGTAAATGAACGAAGCTTCATTTATTTATTTAATAATAGTAAAATAATTCCGAAATCGAAATTTTAATTAAGTAATATTTCGTTTAACAAGAATTTTTGTAACATTTTTGTAAATTAATTAAAAATTAAGTATAAAAGATGCATTTTTTCTGGGATTCGGGGCTATTCTACGAATTCGTAAATATGCCTATTGTTATTTTTTCCTCGAGCTACCCCAGTTCAAAAAAAATAAGTTTCTACGATGAATAGAAGCCGAGATATTGCAAAATTTTACAGCGCGCATCAATTTGAACTTCCTCGCGCGCGACTCGCTTGGACGAGCTTTCCCCACCACCACGCCGGACATTTTACTTGGCAAGTACTTTCTCTTTAAAGGGCCCGCTACGATTTTTTAAAAAAAATTCTTATGTTGGCTCCTGTTGGTCGTAGAGGGTGCTTTTTTTAAATTTGTATTTTTTTGCCAGCTATCCATTGAATCTATTTTCGGTAAGGTAGCATAAATAGCAACAATTTTATTCAAATTTTTTATAAGTGAAAAACGCACGTTTTTTTAATGCACAATTTGAGAATGTTAATGTCAAAAAAACTGTGACATTTTTTAATAGGTCGCTTAATTACGTCTTTCAGTTTACAATGACGCTTTCAGAATCATGTTTGGTTGAAAATTAACGCCTGTACAGAGGTTTAAGCTTAAAGTTCATAATTTTTGGAGTCTCCGTTATAAACAAATTGATTTGTGCGAAAACTTTTGCACCTGCAGCGCCCACATTTGGCACACTTTTAAAGTATGACAAAACCCTCAACTTGTCATGGGTTTTATAAAATTTTAACAATAAATGCGATAGTTATAAACAAATTAAAAAATGAACACTTTTCTTGTTTTTTTGCAATAACTTTTTTGTTTATTAACCGATTTTAATTTAACAAGTCTCATTTTGTAGGTAATTTTATTCCCTACAAGCTGTCTCAGAGTCACTTTTCGCTAAAATTGATGGTTTTCCCTGCAAAGTGAAAAAACTGTTTGCCTCACTTATTTGTTTAAATAGGAAAGCTAGCTGATAAAAGTTTTTGACTCACGAGATGAGAGATGTCTTGTATTATGTTCCTTTAGACAATTTTACAAAAATCTCGCTGATAGGACGTTTTTCGAGTTTCTCTTTTATTTTCGCTAATTTTCCTGGTGTAATATGTTTATGTACTCGGATTGATCGGCATATACCTAATTTATTATTCGTATCGACATTGTTCATCTTGGCGTACCTACTTGAAATGTGCCTCCAGTTTGAAAGGGCAGTGAACTGTCTTCAGTCGACCTGTCCGGGCGATTTAGAATATAAAACTGTTCTGACGTGACGGTTGGGAAGTAAATACAATCATTGTGAGCCGCAAAGTGAACATTGGTTCTTAAACGGGCCGAACATAACTGAGGTTCGGCTCATGAACCGTGAAAGTGGCTGTAAACGTCGTCAATCATGGTATTTTAGAGAAAATCAACGTACAGTCGTGCACAAGAATGGTGACCAACCTAAAACATTTAGAAAGATTTAGAAGTATGAAAATAGTAAATCAGCAAGTTTGAGTTGGCAACTTTTTATTGTCCACAACTGTAGGTATGGACAATATGGAGAAATTATATGTTTTTCTTGGATTTTCTTAAACTGATTGGTAATAAAGTTGAAAGACAATATGAGGCAATAATGAATTATAGAGGCAGAGATTATTCAACGTACGTTAAAGAGTGATTTATCGACTGTAAATAAATATAAACTTTATACGTTTATTTTGAAATTGTAAGTACGTCTTAAAAATAATACAGATGCTCACGTGGTGTGCACAAATACATCAACATCTGAAGCAAATGACGGTAGCACCATATGCAGTAGTAATACGATACCTTTTTTATTGGCAAGTCGTTTGTGACATGGTAGATACTAATTTATTATCTTTTATTAAATAGATCTCATAAGCACAGGTAAATCGTTTGAATATTTACCAAATCTCTCGCAAATTTTGCTGCATTATGTTGATCAATAGATAGATGTATTAATAAATACAGGGGTATAGTAAATAATCGGTCGTAATTCAAGGACAGTTTCCTCTCTAGTTTCCTTGAGTGAAAATAAAAGCGGTTTAGTCAAGTTACTTTAGCTACAGTTTTGCTTAAAAGTCCAAATATTCTTTTTTTATTAAATTTTTTATAATAACCGTCATTTTTAAGATATTTCCGGATATTTCGTTGAACTTTGGCACAAGAATATTTTTCTGCCAAATAAACACATTTGCAAATAACTCAATTTTTATAACATATACCGTTTTCTTTTATTCATCATTTCGATGTGATGGATTCCTTAGAGCCAATAAGAGATCAGTATTTTTTAAACAGACCAATCGTAATACATCGATGGAATTCATCGCATTAAAACGAGGAATAGAAGAACACCGCCATATGCCTTCATTAGGTTACCCAAGAGGTTGCTGGTCGATACATACATATACGAAAATTCGTTTTTGGCAAAATTCTCGCATAATATTATGTTATTTCACGTTCTTTTGCACGAGGTTTGTAAATGATAAAAAATTCAAGCTCGTTCTCAAACGCCGTAAGATTCTGATCTATTTTTGAGGCACAATACGTTTTGACTTATTTGTTTACTCAGACAATAGATAAATATTTATTACAAAAGGCACTTTAAGTCAAGCTGTAAGTTTTCAAACAAATTGTCTGAGATATTTTTAAATGGGTTTACTTACCACTAACGCAGAGTTTATTGACGTTGCGTTCGGTTCTCAGGCCCCACGTTGATTGCAAAATGCATTTCTAAGCTGAAACGATCACAATTCCGATAATTCCTGATAATAGACCAATCTTGAAGCCCTGAATGAAGTAAGCAATGCTCGGGTCGTTATTTGCTTTGACAAACTAGAAATGCCTTGTAGTTTTTTTTTTTATTTTTGAAAAATTCAATAATTAGTAATTACCAACAGCTACTTTGACTTGTAATCATTTTATAGTGCGTTTTTGAATTCTACTCACTTTTTAAGAAATTTCTTATTATTTTTATAAATTTAACATTTTGCTCCTAATTAAAGATATGTTAAGCTTTAATACCCTTTTTGTATGACCTACAGATACACATTGAAGTTTAGTGAAATATAATACAGGGTAGCGCCCTAAAACTAGATTTTTTTACATACTTAGAAGGTACTGAGGAAATCCAACCAATAATTTATTATTGCTAAGATAATCTGTATTATAATAGCATTTTTCTATGAAAAGCGTAAGCTTTCCGGAGCCTGTTTAAGGCAGATGTTATATTAGGTTTAGTTCTATTTATGGCTAAAATATATTTATCAGTGTAGTGTCAACAATTAACTTATCCTTTAATATCAAACGTACAAGGATTTTATCAAAATTCAACTCTCTTTTCTTAAAGTTTTCGCACATACATATGTAAAGTATTTTTATAAATTTATATGCATTATCAAAGTCATTATTATTAATCTCACTTTACTCAATTTTATAAACCGCAGAACAAACACAAATTTTTAATTAGTGATATAAATAGTTTTTAATTATCGTTGTAGGAAGTATGTAATATATAACATCCGCAAAATACTGAGTGTCCGCCTGTGTTGCCATACTAATTAACTTCCTGTGAGAATTTGCGGTCATTGTTCGTTTTTTCTTTCGTCAATATGGACATTTCAAATTTGGGTTCTTGCTCTCGTTGACTAACCTGAAATAAAAATATACGTCCTATTGTAGCCTTAATTCGTTTGAGGGGTAGTTCAAGGGTGTGATAATTTTACATATATGTTGATCTATTGTACTGAATTTAATTCCTATTTTTACTTTTTCGTTACAAAGCTAGACGTGTCCAAAACATAAGTTTTACCTTGCTTTTGAATAATTTGGCCGCCTTGAGGGTTCCTACTGTTAATGGTTTTGGCCCGCATTTGTTAAATCGATTGAAATAAGGTTTTACCTTTGTGAAATAAGTCCTGGCAAAACTGGTATCCACTTGGATTCGATGGTTAACTTTTCTTCTGGCTTCTTGCCTTCCCTATCCAGTACAATGAGCTTGGTGAACCTCAAGTCATCGGAGTTGGTTTTGTTGCATACCCATTTCAAGCACTTATGTTTTGGAACTAAAATTTATGAAATTTAATTTTACATTTGTCGAGTATTTTTGTCTGGAAGTATTTGTCAGCGGTTTAATATTGTACGACGTTATGTCAAAAATTGAAGTATTTAATTTGCAAAAGTACAAAATACCTACGTGTAATTCTCGGTGTTAGATAGTGCAGCGTTCCAAAAGCGAAAACCTTTAGATCGTTCGCATCTTTTTCGTATTCTTCACATCTACAAGTATTCATTTGGAATTTGATTTAGAAACAACTGTCAGTCGAATTAGATCATAGATTTGACAAATTAGATCTATTATTGTTACCATAGATTTGGCAGGATAATATGGATGGAATGTAGAGAGATGTAAGGGCCAAAATGTAAAGTGAGATGAAACTAGTCTCACGTCATGTGACTTAGGGCATTTGCAGGCTTATGACAAGCGATTTGCTATATCCATTACGTGGTATTAAGTGTTATTGCTTATTTTACATAGAGATTTGACAGTACCTAACTTTTTTTAATTGTTGTGTTGGTACCAAAAAACAGACAATTTGATAATCAGAAATAGTTTCTTTTAAAATCAATGTCGCGCGATTTGTATCCTAGGTCACGTGAGTTAGGACAAATCACTGCCGATTTTGCAGTTCATGTTGGAACAGTTACAATGTACAGAAAACAGTTTTTCCGGATTCAAAGAAAATTATGTTTTATGAAATAATACAGTTAAAATTAATTGTTATTTTTTTTTGGAATTCTGTTATGTTTAAATTGTGAAAACTTTTCGATATGTATTATGTCTATGTAACAAAAGTGTGATTTTGTAAGCTCGCCTTTTTTCAGATTCAGGAAGGCTTAAATAGTTCGGTCTCGCCTTGCGACGATCTGTGGCAGGCAACCTGTGGAGGATGGTTGAAAAAATATCCTCTTCCGAAAGATAGGGGCATATGGAACCAAAAGCAGCAACTCGTGAGGCGAGGTAGATATATTTTTATTTATTTAATAAATATTTGAAAATATATATTCGCTGGTTTATTTTTTATTTTTTTTAATCGTTTTAATTTGCTTTGGAATCGTCTGATGTTTCATTTTTTAAGATTTTTATTGGATTGTAGATACATTAGCATTAAGAGTATTAGTAAAAATTTTATTTTTCAGAATCCGAAAGAGTGCGGGACCTCATAGCCACATTGGAGTTGCCCGTGCACTCCGGTACGGTGGAATGGAAGCTGAAGCATCTGTACGAGGCCTGCTTGGACGTGGATAACGTGAACACCGACGACGCCAGACCGCTCCTTGACATCATATCGGAACTCGGTAAGTCCACTTTAAATGAACACCCGTCACAGATAGCGGGAGTAATAAAACGCAGAACAGTTTGTTTGAAATTCGGGCTGAAGGAACGCGTCGGTTGTATTCGGAACCCACATACGGCGCCGAAAAAATTTTCAACAAGGTTTCCAATTGAGAAAATTTGTTTACTTTGAACTGGTTAACAGTATAACGAAACGTGCGAAGTACCAGAGTTGACGTTCGATCACACCCCTTGCTAGCTCCGCCGTGGTTCTGCAGGGATCTTCGCCTTAGGATTACGTTTAATATGATATCTGCATAAAACTTTAAAAATAAATTCTATCAATGAGGCGATAAGCAGGGGTCTGACAAATCCGATGACATTGCATTGGAGTCAGTATTAAAATATTTAAATTACGTTTATTCCTGTTTACGCGACTCTCCTTCAATAAACGTGCATTTCGCCGCGGTCTTCGCTTCACAAAACTGGTTCTCGGGATATTTATCAAACATTCCATTGAGCATAAATTACATATAATTGGGTAACGTAAATAAACTGTCGAAAATATCATAAACGTTATTCGATGACTTTATTATTCTAAATAATACAACGAAACATTTTTGTTCGCGCAAATATCGATATGAAGCATCGAAACATATGCGTGTAACGTTTTGTTCTAAAAATACCCGGTATGGCACTGTTTATTTGCCTTGAAATTGTATTTTTAAATTAATTTTACACGCGTATTTCGATCCGCATAAGTAATATGTACGATTCACAATGGTACATTATTATAAACAAAGTGTTAAGGAACCTGGCATGTTTTGTTCGTAAAATAACGGTTGAATATGTGGGTTGGTATTTTGCGAATTAATCTGAACCGATTTCATATTATTTTCCCGAAAACCGCGTTTGATGAAATGTGGTAAGTTGCTTCTGTAGATAGAGATGAACAGTCTTGATATTTTCATAACAGTTTCTATTTTCTGGACTTACTAGACCATGTAACAATCGCGTTTTTTTAGAAATCGGGTAACTTCTTGCATAAACCTGGTGTGGCAAGAGTACATTGGTCTTTGATTTCTTTTTCAAACTGAACGTTTCAATATAAAGCGGATTATCAGGATAAGCGAATTCTGTGGTAATCTTTTCTCATCCTACTGGGTGTACCAGGAAAATTGAGGTTTTCGTTGTTAAAAATTATTAAAATTCTTCTTTCTTATACACCTTTTAAATATAATCAAAGCTGTAAATACTTTTACACACTTAAAAGCCATTTTTTTATACTGGAAATTATGTAGTCCAGTTTTGTATAACAATTTGTACCCGTTGTAGGTATAGGTGCGTGTTTAATGCTTCGTGTAAACCCATAAAACAGCCATAATTTCACCATTTAAAACTTGATTTGATTCAATTAATGGTCCATTTAATCCTTAAGATAAGATAAATAAATAAACAGGTCTATTACTTCCAGAAGCTGATTAAAAATGGACCATATACTTGCGTACGTTTCATTAGAAAATATTCGTCTTTTTATTTTCGAATGACATAATTATCTGTTTAATATAACCACGTTATTAGATATTCAATAATTGCTACTGAAACTATTTCAGTCCATCACACAAAGCATAAGCCATATGCTTTGTGGCCCATCGAGAGAAAATGTGTCACACAAAACATTTCAAAATGTCTGAAATGTCTTGTCATAAATAATTATGAAGATAAGATGCTATTTCTACTCGAGTGTTAGTATGATGGTTAGGGTAATATTTCTCAGTATATGTATGTCCAATGCTGATTGCTCCATTTTCGTTTTCGAGATTCAATGTGATATACATTCTTTTAAATCACAGAAAAACATCCTTCAAATTTGACAGGAAGCTATAATTTTTTATTATTATTGGGTTTTATTCAAGCAAATGTAACACAAATAAATCGACTCATTGTTCGTTGTTTAACATTTAAAAAAACAGTTAGACTTGAAGTCCATATAAGTCTCACTGATGAAAAGTATTATTAGTTCTGGGCTTACATGATCTAATAAGATGTTAGTGAGTTAGTTGAATATCGAATCAGTCAGTCAGTTTTGTTACATAGATCGAATTGTAATATTATCATGAGGGGGTACAGTCAAATGGACTGAAAATGTAGTACGTTGTATTTCATGATATCCTGATCAAAAGTCCTTATGGGCTCAGTCTGAGAATGGCCAGTTTTAAAGATATAAAGGGTCAAAGGGTCATAAGTGAGCATTTATGACGTATCAGTCACATATTTTAATGAAAATCGTAGTTGGCCATGGCCTAGTTAAAAAAGACTGAAAAAATATATATTTTGTCATATTTACATTTTCTTCACAGCCAGCTACATACAACGATGACACCAGACTCCATTTAACAATGCATTTGTTTTTGGTCATGGCCAACTTCGCCTTTTTTTTAAGTAATCTGTGGCCAACTATGATTACCATTTTAAAAATGTAACTTTCCACGATTCGCGATCTTAATAATTTTTTAACTAATAAATCACAACATCAAAAATGGGATACAGTTATTTTAAGAAATTGTCTTAGAATGTTTAACAATTTTAATATCTTGTTCAATATTTCTTAATAACGACAACAGGGATCAATTAATTATATTAAATAAGAAAGAGTATTTTACCTGTTGAGACGTGCAATTATTTTTACTTGCGAATCTTATATTGATGCTGGTAACTAGTATAGGCAACACAATATGCTCGCATGAGATTGTTAAAGTCTATAGCTCACGAACTCTATTCGATCACGTCACGACGGTGATGAAATCAGTTACCATAAAAATACATACAAATTATTATGAATCGCAGTTCATTTATTTTTCTTCGTACGTCATTTTCTTTATTCTTATCTTTCCAAACACCATATAACTTCGTTGCCTTCGTCGCCTGCGCAAAACGAATCCACCAGGAAACACGCGTGATCAAAAATAAAAAAACTTCCTTAATATAAGAAAAACTTCATTTTTTGTCCACAAAATAAGCGCCTAATGAATTCAATCCAATAAAAGCTAATTAATTTACATAAAGCAACAATCTTCGCGTTCATTAATAAACCCAATTGAGCGTAAACCATAACAAACGCGGGACACGGGCGCCAATAATAAAAACTTTACACACATAATGGTAATGGTATTACATTAAACACATCGATCTGAGTTACGCATTCTATAAATACGGGCACTTGTAACGCATCACTGGTGCTCTATTAATACGTTTATAAATAGAAGAACGGTTGGTTATCATCTCGGGGATTTATTAAGCCTTTTCCGTAATAAAGATGACTGCACTGGGGCATCAAAGACTGCCAAATTAAAAAAAAAAGTAGAAACAATTTGATAGGATTATCTAGCAGGCAGTTTTGTTTAGTCCTTTCGAACAAATGAGTTTAATTCCCAACCATTTTGGCGTTTTAAGTGGGTACTGAATGTTATCTATGTAAGCATCGGATATAAATAGCCCCAATACGGACCCCTGTAGAACATCAAATGGAAGTTAACTTATTTCAAAGTTAATGTACTACATATTATTTTTTATAGTTGAAGCTAGTGTACGGTTAGAAAAATGTGGTAAAAGATTCTGTAGAATATTAATTATTCTGAACAAATATTAATTTTAGCACAAACTTTATGCCTCAAACGACCTTCGCCTAAAAGTTGTGGCTAAATTTTTAAGAGTAGGTAATATATGCAAAACAAATAGGAATTTATTATTGCATATACACTACCCAATAGTAATAAAAAATAGATTACTGAACGTTTTTTTTATTTCTCAGATATTTAATGGATATTCAAGGTTCCAAAAGTGATTTGATATGATTTGTATTGCGTTTTCAGTTTTGATCTAATTTGTTGGTTATGATTTATTTTTATTTTTGTTTATGTTAAGAAGCAAATAGTCTAAAAATAACAGTAGCACGAACACGATTTTAAACAGAGAATAGTTTCATTAAGTAACGCAATGTTGCGGTTTACAAAAATGTATTATTGAATTATACCGGGTGATTCTAGATTAATTGGCCAATATTTGATTAAAGTTTGAATGGTTAAAATAGAACAAAACCTATGAGGGGACGTTCGGAAACTCTTTGTTTTCGACGGACAAGGGATTGTAAAGTAAACAAAACACATTTTCTGAAACAGCTCTGAAAATTGGCGTAGAATATTGGAACTTTGACTATTTATTTATCTAATTGAAGGTAAAAATCCTCCGAATTCCGTGACTGAAGACTCCAAAAATTCGGCGTCCTTTTGTATCTTGGAAATTCGATTCTTGGTAGAGATATTTCGAAAAAAAAACAACAATTTTTTTCATGTCATTTTTAAAACGAACGTCAATAAAAAAGCTACAAGCTACATTTTATGTCAAAAAAGTTATATTTGCGACATTATAAGTCACAAAAATTATATTTGAGAGCGAATCAATTTTTCACTGTTTTTTACACTTTTGTGGGTCCTACCGCCTCCAGATGGGCATTTGGAGCTTCGTGGTGTGGGTACACATGTTCACAAGTGACCCGTTTTTAAGCATTACGTTAAGAGCGCCAGCAGGACGCCGCCGGACGCACCAGCGTTCCAGGAAGGGTCTACGGCGGACTGGCGCCGGCGACCAGATGCGTACTTATATACCTACGACCGACTCCACACACACGGACTCTCCAACGAACACTCGCCCCGTCAACACGTTTTTTTCTATACAACTTAGTTTTCAATAAAATACTTTATTATTACCGTTGAGAGAGCGTTTTATTTTGCTATACAGCGAAAGCAACCCTCAGTGGCTATATACTTTTGATGAGTAATAAAAAAGGGACAACATATCATTTTTTCAGGAAAATTTCCATAAGGTGTATGCGTGGTCCTTTTTCATTATCTTTTTATATCCAAATAAACGGGGTTAAAAGGAACTATGACGTCCAAGCAATTTTATTGCATGAATCGTTCAAAGGATCATTTTAGATGAAAAAACCGCGGAGTGCTATTAAATTAGAGGGTGGAAATTGGAGATAGGGGTGAAAAGGCACCCCTTTCAGTTTTTTAATTGTAGCTCGAAAACGAAGCAAAATTTCGCTATAGTTCATAGCAAGTTATTTAGAGAATTGATTTTCCCATTGGACTTTTTAAAAAATTTAAAAGAAAATTTTTATGCAAAAATTCGTTAATAAACTATTTGAAAAAGAGCAAAAAATTCGATTTTTTATTTTTTTTTACNATTGGCGTAGAATATTGGAACTTTGACTATTTATTTATCTAATTGAAGGTAAAAATCCTCCGAATTCCGTGACTGAAGACTCCAAAAATTCGGCGTCCTTTTGTATCTTGGAAATTCGATTCTTTGTAGTGATATTTCGAAAAAAAAACAATTTTTTCCATGTCATTTTTAAAACGAACCTCAATAAAAAAGCTACAAGCTACATTATATGTCAAAAAAGTTATATTTGCGACATTATAAGTCAAAAAAATTATATTTGAGAGCGAATAAATTTTTCACTGTTTTTGACACTTTTGTGGGTCCTACCGTCTCCAGATGGGCATTCACAAGTGACCCATTTTTAAGCATTACGTCAAGAGCGCCAGCAGGACGCCGCCAGGAAGGGTCTACGGCGGACTGGCATCGGCGACCAGATGCGTACTTATATACCTACGACACACACGGACTCTCCAACGAACACTTAACACGTCTTTTTTTATACAACTTAGTTTTCAATAAAATACTTTATTATTACCGTTGCGAGGGCGTTTTATTTTGCTGTACAGCGAAAGCAACCCTCAGTGGCCATAGACTTTTGATGAATAATAAAATAGGGACAACATATCAATTTTTCAGGAAAATTTCCATAAGGTGTATGCGTGGTCCTTTTTCATTATCTCTTTATATGCTGTTGATTATATCCAAAAAACAGGGTTAAAAGGAACTACAACGTTCAAGCAATTTTATTGCATGAATCGTTCAAAGGGTCGTTTTAGATGAAAAAACCGCGGAGTGCTATTAAATTAGAGGGTGGACATTGGGGATAGGGGTGAAAATGCACCCCTTTCAGTTTTTTAAATGTAGCTCGAAAACGAAGCAAAATTTCGCTATAGTTTATACCAAAAGTTATTTAGAGAATTGATTTTCCCATTGGACTTTTTAAAAAATTTTAAAGAAAATTTTTATGCAAAAAATCGTTAATAAACTATTTGAAAAAGAGCAAAAAATTAGATTTTTTTTTTATACCTTTTTGCCTCTAGTTTTTTTTTTTTAGTAAAGATAGGTATAGGCATTGTTTCATAAAAGAAAATCGTTAATAAACAATTTTAAAAAAAGTAAAAAAAGATTTTTTTTTTTACTTTTTTGACAAATTTTTTTTAGTAGAAGTAGGCAAATAAAATTGCTGTACAAAAAAACTAGATGAGATTCCCTTCAAAATGATGCGTTTTCAAAAGTTTCAACTAATATTGACTGAGATATAACCTGAGTTATAACCGGTCTAACTTAAATAATTTTTAGATTTTCGTCGTTTTTAACATAAATTAGAGCAAAAAAAGTAAAAAAAATTTAATTTTTGCTTTTTTTAAATTGTTTATTAACGATTTTTTGCATAAAATTTTTCTTTTAAATTTTTTAAATAAACCATTTCGACGGGAAATTCAATTCTCTACAAAATTTTTCCTATGAACTATACCGAAATTTTGCTTCGTTTTCGTGCTATATTTAAAAAAAACTGCAAAAGGGCATTTTCACCCCCATCTTCAATTTCAACCCTCTAATTTAATAGTACCCCATGGTTTTTTCATTTTTAATGATCCTTTTAGAAGGAAGTTTTATCTACTTTTTTTATGAAGCAATGCCTATACCTATCTTTACTAAAAAAAAACTAGAGGCAAAAACAAATCGAATTTTTTGCTTTTTTTTTTTCAAATTTTTTGCATAAAATTTTCCTTTTAAATTTTTTAAATAAGCCATTTCACTGGGAAATTCAATTCTCTAAATAATTTTTCCTATGAACTATACCGAAATTTTGCTTCGTTTTCAAGCTACAATTAAAAAACTGAAGGGTGCATTTTCACCCCTCTCTCCAATTTCCAGCCTTTAATTTAATAGCACTCAGATGACCATTTGAACGATTTATGTAATAAAATATCTTGAGCGTCGTAGTTCCTTTTAAAATCCTATAATAAAAAATATTAAATTCCTTACCAAAATAAAACTTGACACAAAATCGACATTTATTCGTTTCTTTGTGATTGTCCAGCGCAGTATCTGCATTTTTGTGTAATCCGTAGTTAATCAGAGGTATTGTACTTTCCAATGTTGTATGGATATTTAATTACCTTTTTTTTATGTAAGACCTTTTCATACTCCGTCACCTTTTGTGGTACCTTCAGGTTTTACCGGTAAAGTAAGAATTATCGACGAAGAAGATATCACTTTCTCCCATCTTGCACACCTGTTCGGTGTAAAATTTCAGTCATCCATTGTAAATTAAAATTAGGTGCAGCTCGGTGCACTTCTTAATAAAAACCGGATACGTTGCTTTAAAATGGAGAAATTTTATCAGGAAATGTCGCAGTGGAATGTGATACAGGAGGACTTAATATAAGTTGGATACAACTTGAAGTTCAATGTTATAAGTACATTATATAGAAGTTGGACAAATTAGGTGCTTGCTGTAGTTTGAATTGAAGCACTACATTTTTTTTTATTCTAAGAATATTGACGATTCTTTAAAAACATTTGTTTTTCATTGATAGATTCATAATTAGTAGGGCTGTCAGAACTGAACCGCGGGACATAGGCGTACGCATTACTTATTAAAAAGCAACTAATTAAATTGTCTACAATACACCATCATAAACGCCAACGGATAGGAATTAATTACGCAAAATCCGAACGATAACAAAGCAACAGTATACTGACGTGATGTGAACGTGAAAAGCATTCTGAGGTAGCGGTTCACGCATGTCTCGGTTGACCCGCTTGGCACGCCACTAAATTGCGTCTCTCTCTGCCAGTCTTAATACTTAAATTTAACGAAACGATTTGATTAACAAAAAATAAAGAAGCTACTCTTTTGCGAACGGTACCAACGTCTCTAACAATGTTTCCAGCATTTAAACACCATGTAAAATATCGAATACAGCAATTTATTTTCACGACGTAAAATTATCCTCGGATGCCGTTTTCCGAGACAAATCGATTCGCAATTAGTTTCTGTCACGTATCCGAGTCTAAGGCGACAGCGAAAATTGTGGACAGATATTATTTACAACGTTGGATAATATTTAAATTTCTCTTCCTAATTTTCGCTGGTAGGTTCAAATTTCTTCAAACAATATTTTGAGACGACCTAGTAAAACGTGATACGACAAATATTGGATAATGGGATGTTACATCGTCTTGTATATTTACAATATTTATTATTGGATAAGGGGAAACACAAAATCTTCGTGATAGGTATTTTAGTTAAACAGTGTAGTCCAGACGGTTTCAAAAAGTCCATATTTGGGTGAATCGTATATCCACGGAAATTTTTGGCTTTTTGGTTTTCAAATATCACTAAAAATTAACATTTTTCTATGCGCATAAAAAAAACCGTGGGCTTAACTGTTGGCGGCACAATATGTTAAAAAAATTCGAAAAATGTCATATTTTTCTTCCTATTTAATTATGTATCTTTTCAAGAGTTGATTTTAGGCGAAAATAGAGGAGAAAAAAAAATGTTTATAATTAATAATTTTTACAAAATATGACTAGTTACAAATCAAATGAATCATGATTATTGTAAAAACATTACTTTTTAGGGAATTTTTTTGGGCCCTTTAAATTGGGTATAGGACCTTCATACTTGGTTCAAGAAAACTTCATGTTATGTGGAATCATCACATCAAATTCCATCAAAATCGGTTCGATAGATTTTGCATAATAATTTTGCAATCCAGATTTTGAAAAAGAAACTGCAAATTTTCAAAATTTTGCACAGCAAAGACCAAGGCCCTTAGATACTTGAAAATTTAATCACATATAGAAGGGCTCTCAAGCTTTCAAACGCTTTTTGAAAGATTCGAATCCGTCAATTAGGAGAGCTCTGGCGCTTGTTTAAACATTGGTCGAATTTTTGTACTTATAAACAATTAGAATAACTTTGTGAATATTCAACCAAATCGAATTATTTAAAGCAGGTTTTAAAATTTTCTAATTTTTTTTTCATAAAATTAAACTATATCTGTATCAAAATTATGGGAAAAGTCGAGAAAAAGCCTTCTCATAATTATTTGTAAATTAGTGCTAGCGGTAGATTTCCTAAAAAACTATGTCATTTTTTTTTTAAATCGACGTCAAGTATGAAAAAAATTTTTTCTTCGAAAACCATGGCAGGTCCTTGTAGAGAATTTATTCAAGTTTTCAAAACTCTTCTTATATTTACTGTGCAATAATTTTATGCAGAGATATCGATGATTAAAGACAAAAGTGTCATTTTTCATTCAACCATCAATATCTCGACAACCATTAGTCGCACGGAGATCTTTCAAAAATCAATTTAGAGCTGAATAAATAAGCTAACGGACCTCTGTATTGATTGAGTTAGAAAACATTTTCCTGAGTCCGTGGAGTCCTAAAAAGAAAAAGAATTGGAATTTTTGTTCTCGATTATATTTTTTCTGTCTGAAGATATTGAAACTAGAGACTTAAAGCTTCAAAACGCTTTCTTTTTTATCTCGATACGATCATTTTTCACTGAGATTTTATTACTTTTTCGATTTTATTAACTAGTTAATTTGTGTAACAAATTGGGACAATTACTGGCGCATTCGCCATTCTATACAATTACGATGTAAATTAATTGTCTCGAGATTATCAAAAAATTTTTAAATTTATTTGAATTAACAAGATAAAATAATTGTTTTTTAAAAATATTGTCATATTGTCAACACTTTTGACGTGGTTTTCAAAATTTCATTTTTTCTAAAAGTTTTGTGTTTTAAAATATAAAGGGGGCGGGTTTTTGTCTAATTTTTTTTTGGCCGAAAAAATCCGAAAAATTATTTTTTAAGAACCAACAACAAAAACGAAACCGTCCCAACCCAAAACGAACAAACCCCCCAACCCAACTTCCCCCTCCAACCCCCTAAAAGAAAAGAAAAAAAATTAAAATAAAAAAAAACAAAAAAAAAAAAATCAAAATTAAGCAAGAAAGGTTGGGCACAATTGAATAACCAAATTGAAATGGGTTGAAGAGTTAGTCCATTTAGGGTGGAAACGATTCGAAATTAGGCCAAAAACCGGCCTTAGGGGCCCTCCTCCTTTATTCTACTAATGTACAGGGTGTTCATTAAGTACCTGTACAAACTTTAAAGGGTGGATCTTTGACTACTTTTAAGATAAAAAGAAATTTTTTGTTTGGTATTTTGATTATATTTTGTTCAATAACATGCCAATTTGGCGAAATTCGGGAAACTGGGAGTATTAATGATGAGAAACTCAAACTTACTTAGTTCTTTTGTTTAACGTTAGAGGGCGCTACATACAGTGCCCCGGATTTCGTACCTGGGTTTAAAGAACCATAATTTTTTTGTGTCGGACTGTACATCATTTTTGACTAAACGTACCTATTCTCCATTCAGTTTTACGTACAAAAGGTACTCTTAGTATTTGTCGCTGAAAGCAGCTGTTTTGTAAAAGAACGGGTTTGAAGTTAAACCTTCGTTGGAATTTTGTAAGTTGAATCATTAAGAGTCTTTGAAAAACAAGTGCAAAAATGTGTCTTTTATTGATTGCATTGCGATGTGACAAACTTAGATCATTTACAAGACTAAAACTAAACCACTTCTACAAATAAGCTAATAACAAGTACTTAATAAACACCCGGTATATGTACATAAGTTCCGTTTGCAAAGAGACCATAGACGAATTTTACGCGTGTTCGTTATTCAATATGCGTCCTTATGTCGGCTCATCTGACCAATTCTTGCGACGAAGAGAAATCGAAAATTTACCATTAAATTTTACCTACGCGACCATGCCCAGGTCTCGCTATGCATACGACGCGTATAATCACTTTCACCCGTGTGATTCTCTCGATTGTGACCTCGACAGATCGAAATCTCCAGGCATGGGCTTCCGGAAAGTGAAAAAAAAAAGGAAGACGGAACGGTATCAAAGATATGTGGCTGTCAGGACGGTACATGGACGGAGGAGAGATTGTTTAAACTTACGTACAAAATTCGTTACAGCAAAATACTGTGGCGCAAACTTTGTCAGCAGATACCATTTATCAGACGCTTTAAAGAAAATACAGGATTCGCCACCAAGTCAACTCAACAGCTACTCCAAGCGTATGTCCTTATCAACATATCTACAATAGTCCAAGTCGTTGTTATAAATTTTTCCTCTTATATCTTTGAAAACCATATATCCATTTGTCGTTCCATCGAAATAATCTTAGCCACAATTTTCCTCCCAATTGCCATATCGTGTAATGCCCTGGCATATTCCACGCAGAAAGGTCCAACCTAAAATTATTATTATTAGTTATTATTACCTACACGGCGATACTAAAATCACTCCGACCGAACCACTCCTGCGCCCAGCGCATCTGTTACACTGTCTCTGTTGTAAAAAGTACGCTTTATTTTCATAGAGGTTGACAATTTTTTAGCCACACGGTAGATTGAAACAAGCGATTACGTAATAAATAAACAATTAGTCAAATGAAATTTGAGACAGAGACATATTCCGATAAACCCATTGATGTTTTTGATACATTAGAATTTACGTAATATTTAATTGGCGTCTTATTTTTTTGTATGCATTATAATTATAATTAGTCATCGATATGGGTGTAATTAATAGCACTATAAAGCACACAACATAGTTTTTTTCTGTTACATAATAGAATGTATATAGAGGTGTTTGTGAATGTAGAAGTTTGTAGAATTGATTTGGAGTCGATTTTTGGGATTTCCCACGTGTTTATATAATAATTGAATATACTCGTTTGCTGTTTTTTTACTTATTTATATATTTTTTATTGTTATTGTTTTAATGTTCCTTTTTTCAAAATTTTAAATCTCTAAAAAATAGGCGATAATCAAAACATTATTTCTCATATTGGTGTCATTCTTTCATTAGGATTTTAACGTTGATGAACGAGATTTAGATAATACCAAAATAAAATTAATAGTTGTTAATAAAACACAAAATATTGAATGTATTTAAAAGAATATTTTATAGGACTACAAATTTTACGTATGTGGGAATACCTACTTATATTTTTTGACTTCTTTTGACGATTTGAACTTTACGGATCTCTTGGGTTATATAACAGTGACACTGGTAGGCGATCGATTCCTTACAACGTGCAATGCAGCAATGTGGTAATAATACAATTTATGCTCGCCTTGTCTTCATCTTGATGTGACTAATGCGAGTAAATTGGAATCGATGCAGGCTTTCTTGCACTTTCACATTTCTACCTACGGACAGTCATAAAGCTGGCACCAAGTTCAGTAGCTCAGTTACAGAGAATGCCTTTGAACATTGAAGTACATATTTATAAGAATTGCTAACTCGGAAGTGAATTTTGATGAAAAGAACGAAATGTTTTTTTATTGTGAATATTCACTTTTGATTAACAACGTAACGAAATTCGTGTGCAGTTGCGATGGGCGTGGTGCATTGGCCTTCACACATTCATTTAATTACTGCTAAGTACACCTTGGCTTATTATTGTATAATGAATTTATTATAAACGTCTCCAACCATCGTCATTAAATTTATGCAGAAATAACTATGAAAGGTCATGGTTGAAAAGTTAAATTTTTGCCTTGGTTTATATTTGTTTAAATTCCCTAAATCACACCAAATTCCGCATTGCTGCACTGCACTGCGAGGCCATTTGTTGACAACCGAATTTATGGCTAGGTCGCCCGGCTGTGTTTGTGCCGCGTTTGTCCGCGCGCTCATTCTTCAATTGGGCGACCAGACCTGTATATGGGTATGGCTAAATAAATATGGGAACAAGTTTTTCAAATATTTCAGTGCCGAGTTGCCGCGTCAGCGACCCAGAAAGACTATATCTGTTGGTATCAAAAACTTATTTTTATATATTATACAACTTACACCTTGATAGAGCTAAATTATGAAGTTGTCACAAAAGATTTGCTAATATTTCTTTAACTTATTACCATACACTTACTTCCATTTGTTTTGTTGATGTATTAGAGAATCTTTAATTAATCGAGATCGTAGAGTCGTATAATTAATGCTCCCCGCTTGCGAAACCTCCTGCATAGCTAATGAAGCTAATGATACAAAACTTTTATTTAATAAAGTGGGACATGTGTAATACGCTTCTTAGAGAGGTTGTGGATTCTTGGTATTAATTCACGCCTGTGTAACCATTGCATCATAGTTTTATTTCGTTTGCAATCCTACTCGTGTAAGAGCTCTTCAAAGGTTAGAACATCACGGTGATAATTTATGTATTACTATTGTGATAATAATTATATTTATTGCTGTAGGCATTTCCGGAGATAGGCGCGGGTAGTAAGAAATTCGTATGTACATAGCCAATAACTAAGTTAATGAATATATATGGTTTCAAGTGTAAAAAAAACATGATAGCAATATATTATTTCGTTCATGGATAACGTAATTACTATTACATGCCTGCACAATTAAAAATACATATCCGCTTTGACCGAAAATAGGATATACAAGCAATTTAAAGAATAGCACTAATAAAACCCTTTGTTATGAATAACCGTTGGAGACTTTTTATTGTCCACAGCTGTATAAGTGAACGGTCAAAAACTAATATAGGAACTGCACCGAGCTTTTTATTATCGCGATAGATGAATTTTAACCACTCTTAAGGCAGCCTAAATTTTTAATCAGATTTATTTGTCCCGATTTAAATAAGAGTATACAGTGACTTGAAGTACTTTCATTAGATTTTAAGCCGATAATAGTTGTTTTCTCGGTTAAAAATAATTATTTTTCAATGTTGACGACATAGAAAGTTTATGCAGACACCACATTGCGTTTGTATCGAAAAAATAGATGTACTCGTACATTTCTGTCATGAAAAAAAAATTGTGAATCAGTAAGGAATGTTATGTTTGTACATTAAACTTAAAAAGCTAATATAAGTCCATGAAAGTGGCATTTTTTTAAATGTTTATATTCTCCATATAATGCAATGATACGAAAACTTGACAGTATCTTACCACTTAACAAAACTGTTGGGTTTTTTATTAATCGGAATAATTTGCATTGTAAATACTGTTGCGCTTAATTAATAAATGTGTTTTATATTCCGTTAACAAATAGTGAAAGTTGGGCAAATGTATACATGTCCTATAAATTAGTGATTTATCATTTTCGGCGTATTCTGCGTGAATGTTTGTTAAACCTTACAATAACGTTTAATTTTTAGAAAGGCAAGCTCGCCAGTGATTGATTTGATATTAACGGTGATATCATCGGCGTTTTGTAAATTGCAACTTCTATCGTCGACAGTTTTGGATTGAATTCGCCACACCATTGAGACACAAGCAAATATGAGCGTCAGATCAGAATATGTAATCAGGAAAACAATTACATTGCTTTCTGATTGAAAAATCTGTAACGACATTTTTTAATTGTTATGTATTTTTGATTATTAAGAAAAGATAAGAGCCGAATTATTTGGATCATATACAGTCGAAACAATGAAGATATAGGCGTACGCTACTCACGATTTGCCATATTTGGGTTTAGTTTAAAAAATAAATGACGAAATTTGGCCATGGCCTCCTTGAGAGAATTGATATTATTTGGTTTGTGCTTGAAGAAGTCTTCTTGAGTACCTCGAAAACAATTTTTTATATTAGCATATGATTGGCATGACTTACACAAAACGACTATTAAAACTATGCTTATTAACTTAACTATTTGTTGATTAACGCTCGTATTATGCGTTTAAAAACTAGTACAATAATTTGTGCTGAGATATATGCGAAAGTGAAAAAAAAGACATTCGCGTCTGTTGAAAATAAAATAGAAAGTGTCTCGAGGAGGAGGTGTCGACGTGTATATAATAGAATTGTAAATTCTTGACCCAAATACGTTCTTATGAGATGTAGGGAAGACGATTTTAAGACATTTGTTAATATGATAAAACCGATTAGTCATAGTTACCGAATGTCATCCTTAGCTGTTTAATATTGTCTACATTTGATGTCATCGTTAATACAAGTGCATCAGGACTTAAAAAAAAAACAAAAGGTTTTATGATAAAACCGATTTATTTTTTTTTTTTCGAAAAGATAAAAGTCGCACTGTGCCAAGTCAGGCGAATACGAGGAGTAGTTGACAGTTAAAATGCGATTTTTAGTAAAAAAATCGGTCACAAGTGCCGATCGATAAGATGGCGCATTATCGTGCAACATGATGCCAACTTGTAATTGCCAATAGTTGACTATTTTTGAAAAATCCTGTTTACTTTGGAAAAACAAAAATTACAGGATTTTCTTTGAACTTTTTTTGATGTCTGTGTATTTAATCCATTTTAAAGCAAGTTTACCTTTCATTGTACGTAAATATATTATTATTTGTTAAATTACTGTAGTACCAGTATTATTATTGAAATGAAACAATACTTCATTGTTTCTTCCGGTGTAAGTAAAAAATCTAAAATTCCTGTAAGGCACCACCCATTTGCATACAATATCGATAAGGTACAAGAAAGTTTCTACTTTCCAATATATTATATTTTCAAGAAGAGGTCGATAGGTTTCTGCGTATCGTCACCAAAGAATTAATTACAATTCGCGTCACCTATGCTTCTATACAGGGTGTCCAAATAAATACTTACAGTTCTTTAGTTTCAACATAAAATAATTTTGATTCATTTGCCCTAGATGTTATATGCTTTTATATTGAGTGTTTATTTGTGTACATGTGTTATTACAATTATTTAAAATTTGTTGTGATGAAAATAACTGATTTTTATGTGTTTTTTTCTTTTTCAGGTAAGTCCTTAAAACTTTCAGTGTCACATTAGAGGTAAGTACGTAGGCGTTTTCTTTGGCATTTTCTTTGAAATTAAACTCGTCAATAATCGTATGGTTGGTGTATCTCTGACGGTTTCGAAAATTCAACACAAATGTAACACACATTCAGCCACGAAAACTGAATAATTCCAAATATTTCGAATTTTCACCACCAAGAACGGCGGTGACAGCATTTTTAACATTAAGGCTTCGCTATGTCCTACCCAAATTTGGTTAGTGATAAAGTATAGGTGTTGACAACACTCTTAGATAGAATCTAAAACGAGACACTTATAATATTATGGATAATTTTTAATCGCATCTCGGATTGTACCGAATTACATCTTTATGTAAATTTTATAGCCGGATAATAAAGGCAGAAGCTTTTAAAGCGGATATTTCGAAAGCGGAATAATCGAGGTAACGCTAATGCAATCCAAAATACAAGTGATCTGTCATTATTAGAAAATAGTTTCTGAATAACCCAATCGATTAAAACTATGAGGAAATATGACAAAAACAAACTTTTACCATTAGGAAAAGTTATGTTATCATTATTGAACCTTATCTATGAGAATTGGAATGAAATTTTCATAAATTGTTATAATGTGAACATTTTCTTTAAAAAAAAGTTTATTTACAGTCTAATACAAATTACATATAGACTTTTTTACGCTAGTATTTTTTAGTGTAATTTTATTTCAAAATAAAATGATTGATGCCACAACAGACAAAAACTGGCGTAATGTAATAATCATATAGGCATCTCCTTAATTGATTCGAGTCTCGTTAAATTAATAAGCATGATGTTATAAAATTGAGCGGTGTTGTTTTGAAAATACGATAAAAAAAACTTAGGAAGGTAGGACTTAGGAAACGCGGTAAAAGTATGTTTTATAGAATTAATATTTCATCGTATGGTTGAGGATTTACTTTCATTTTTAACATAATCTTCGAAACCAGGCTAATCATGGTGTGAATATAATTACGGATATTCAATTATTAATAAAAACCACAATGAATGTACAGCAATAAAAAACCATATGGTTGGATGAAGTTGATGGTTCAGATTTAGTATTTTATTAACATTTCATATATTTTAATGAATTCGTCAAAATTTATTTGGTAAAAGAGAAAAAAATAATTTACTTTGTCTTACACAATATGGAAACAGGAAAGACATAAACTAATGCAAAAAATTAAAGGGTCAAAAGAATTTCCGAAATTCCCGTGATTTTTGACAGACTGTATTTAGGTGAAAAATGGTCGTATGGGGAATTAAAAAACAAGCATTTTGAAGCTCTAAGATTCTAGTTTTTATATCTTTCGGTCGAAATTTTTTAAGAGCTACGGTTATTATGCAATTCTAAGAAATAGCGCGGAAAAAAAATTTAGCAATTTTTTTTTCTTTTGGATCCACAGATTTGGAAACATTTTTTTCAGCTAAGCCATTGTATATATCAGATAACTTGTTTATTCAGCTTCAATATCTTTTTGTTTATATTTCGATACGACCGTTTTTCCAATTTAGAAACCTCAAAAATATTTTTTTCCATTTTAATCATGATTATGAAGTGTTTAAGCTAAAAAAACGTGACTCTTTAATAATTTTCAAAAGTTTGACTGTTCGAAACAAAGCAACGGTTCGTTAGATCGAGGTGAACCTTCACAGGGTTCTTCTGGGTATATCGAACTGTAAAAGTCATGCTTAAAGTTAGTCATTTCGTGAATATTTCTAATTTAGTCGTCAATTTTCTAAAAAACCATAAGTTACCATTTTTCCTGTTTTTTTTAAATTCGTGTAAAACATGGTAAAAATTTCAATCGTCTTTGGTACTTAGGTATATGTAATAAATTTCAGAGCATGATGTCCTAATATGGAATAGGACTACATAATGCTGGTCTCTTATTAAATTCTTTTATAATTTAATAATACTCGAGATGACTATTGCGATTGTTAACTCAAGGCTTAACATTCACTACAACTGCTGTCTTCACCTGCCAAGTGATTTAATTTGAGGTCTATGTTTGAGATAAATTTGTCGACTTTGTCCTCATTTCGTCACAGACCAATAAATCAGACTGTAATGTCTCACGTGAAATACAATGATCTTACGTTGTGGTCCTATTTGAGAAAAAAAAAAGAGAATTTGACACTTTGTCGTTGGCAAATCATCGATTTAATTGTCAAAACATACAGTGGGCAAATGTAAACTTTAACTGTACTCTGCTGTTACGAATTTTGAATAAATTTCACGTTTTAAACGAAATAAATATGAATACTGACGCGTATATTCATGATAATTGCTCATCCAAAGGCATTAGAAAGTTTTAATACCTCTCTCTCGGCTCATCGCGATAATTATCTCTCTTTGATTTGAAATGGTCTGATTGTCGTTTTGTAATTCATCTGCAAGCACTTGAGCAATCCCCTGCAGTAATCCTCGCAACTGGTCGGACCGAGATTTATTTATCTAAATCGTTACACTACAAGGATCTCTTCACGAGTTGCACATAATAAACTTTTCGTTCTCTCGGACCTTGAACCGATTTCCAACGGTGAGACGGTTACTGTCTTCTGGTTCGGTGAGTAAGTATTTTATTGTCTAGTGGGCTTTAAGACATAATGTTGGATGTCGGAGACGTCGTCGGATGGGGGCAAGTGGGGTATTCTCATTTTAAATAATTTCATAAGATTTTTGCATCTCCCTATTGGAAAATTTTCTACCGTCGCCCATGACTCACCGCGGGCAAATGTAGTAGCATTTCACTTTCAGTGATCGACTTAAACCTGAAGCGAGGATTCGAAATTACAGGCAATTTTAGAATTTGTTTATAAATTGCCTACTACTAAGCTCGTAGCAATCCCTGTCAGGGCGTGACATTAATTTCGTATACCTATCCACTGCAATTTTTAAAAACATCGGTATTATCTAGAATTATTAATTGAGCTGTTTGTATTTATAATTTTTTTAATCGAAGAAAATTAGTCTGCATGTACTTACTCTGTATATAATTATGCAAATTGTTACATAAAATGTGACGGACATTAATTTGAGTAAAAAATTATGTAATGACGAAGAATGTAACATGTTTTTTTATATTATTACTGTTTGATATGGCTAAATACTTTATATTAGTTATTAACAAATCAAAAACTTTGAATATTTGGGTGGCCTTGTCTTCCTCAAAGCTTGCGTACTTTTTATCTCGAAACCTGTCTTCTTATAATAACTACAGTGTCTCCAAGACACACAGTAGTAAGTAGTCGCAAACATCTTTTATATGTAACCGACAATAGTTATTTTTTTGGTGGGGGTGTTGGAAAGTGTTGTAGTCCCCACATCATCGATACTCATCAAAAACACTTATAAGCCCAGGTGGTGAAGGTCTATTTATATAAGCACAGAAAATATTTCTTGTGGTCCTATGTTAGAATATTTTTTAACAATTAATGCTAAAATGAATTCATGTAACATAAAACTGTATTCGGTAATTGCAACTTTAATTATAATGATTTTACGTCAGTGTCATATTTCTTATATTTTTCACAATACATACAGATTTTGTCACACGTAGAAAGAGATATTTGAGATTTTTTTATTAATGCAAATATATGATGGTTTTATAATTAATATTTAGGTAGTGACATATTAGTAGTTTCTTATTAATATTAATGATCCAGATCCTGAATTTTACTGATAAGTAAATCATGTCAGAAATTTTTGAATAAAAATCAATTTACGAATATAATTTAGAAGACATCTGTTAAACATCTGGTGATCTACAAATTAAATTTGGCAAACAAAATTTAAATATTTTTGTTTTTCATATTTGTCGTGAATATTCATTAATTATTTCTCCTCATTTATAGGATTTATGCAACATTATATTTATGTATTTTGTACCAAAACGTTTATAGTTCGAATCTTACAAGACTTCTAATGTTTGTAAAAGATCAAATTGAAGAACAAACAATTTTTCATTTTCTGTATTTAACAAATAGAGACACAGTTTTCTTTGGAACATATACATAATTTAACCTAGTTTTGCTTTACCAGTATCAAAAAGAAATCTAATTTTTTATAACTAGGTGTGGCCAATTTATTTTAATCAAATAAAACGTATGTACTACATACAATTCGCTATTAGATTAATACTAAAACAATCTATCAAACTAAAACATCTATCAAAGTGAATAGCTCTTAGAAAAGATTATGATGAAAACTGTTTGGTTATTTTGAGTTTTTCGCTTTTAAATATGCCTCGAAATTGTACCATTCTTTGGCTTTTATAAACTAATCATCAAATATCGTAACATCATTAGCTACTTTCATTTACGAATGTATATTTTACATAGTATTGAATTTGGCATTGTGCTAAAACTGTTTGGTTTACAATTAATGTTTTTCGTCGAGATATAAAATAAAGAAGGTGGATCATATATTAACATTTAATTAACAATAATTAAGCAGCTGTTTGCAAGGTTCTAGTGCCCAGTAGCGGTTTAAAAAAAAACTATTAAACATATAAATTGTAATCATCTGTTGTCAAAATAATAACAAAGTCGTACCTGTGAAAGGAATATGGTTCTTTTTTCAAATATTCTTGAATATATAAAAAGCGAGAGGATCCTTCAATATTTTATAGGATATAATCGGATTTAAGGTGAATAAATATCAATATTAAATTATTGAAATAAGTAAACCACTTCAAGGATACTATTTTTACTGATTTTCATGATCACATCATATCAAAAATTTTAGCTTGTGAAATTTTATAGACCTTTCTAATAAATACATAAAAATAATTATGTAAGAATAAGTAGGTAATAATAATTTTGTGGTGTAATAAAATTTCTGAATGTTTTTATACGGTTTTATTGAGATTCTAATTGAATTAATATAAATCTAATAAATTATCCGGAGATAAAGATTCTGTTATGCGGTTACATTATCTAATATTTCCCACTATAATTCAAATTATCAACAAACAGACGCGATGTTTCATATAGACAAAATATATTGTGGGAACTTGTTCCTAGTTATTGTAAAAAATTAATTGTTAGTTAATAGTTGTACAAGTAGTGTTATAATGTAAACACAGACTATGATTGATTTATTGAGATTACTTTGAAAGTTAAAGTAACAGATATTTGTTTTGGCAAAATTTACGCATATTTATCCTCTATTAGTACAATAAAAGCAACGAGGAATACGAGTAACAGTGTTTTGCGTCTGGTTTTATTGATATTTATCAATGAAACAAACAAGTTTTAAGTCATTGGAAATTTGAATAGGCAGCTGTATTGAGCAATTATTGACCTTTTTGTGTTACAACGAGTTATCTTAGTGCACCATTGCCTAAGTAGAAACATATTCCAAACTCGGATGAAAAATTGGGCGATATTTTTTATCTCGAAATTGGCAATGTAGCACTTAAGATTACACACCTAATGTTGTTCACTACTAGGAGAAGAACACGGAGACTAATGCTGCGAATACAACCTTAAGTGATGTAATAACAAAGTGGAAATATTGCTGTAACCATTTCAAAATACATATATCACTTCTGAAGTAATGTTGATATTTTTATTATGTGTTAACTTCTTGAAATTCGCCCTGTATATATTCATTCTTTTAAAAGAGGTAGCAGCTTACCGTCCCTTCACTACGCAATTTTTTTAGCGATTTACTTTCGTTAAGAGGATGAGATGTCTAGCGATGGATAACACTTTGAAGTAATTTTATAACTTTCTCATTTCACAAATCTTATTGTACTTTTTTCGGCCATCGAGATGGTTGCAATTGTGTTATTTTTGATTTAAGATAGGCACATTTATAAACCAAAAAAAAAAAAAATTGGTCAAATAAGGTAAACGTTCTTTTTTATTCGTTGAATGAGTCCACACCAGCAATAGAAGAGATTAAATATATGTAATTGTTAGTGTTAAGTTACATCATCAAATATACTTTTACTTTTTATCGTCAAAATAATTTTCTGTGGGCTGATTTATTAGTTTCAGATAATAACTTTTAATGTTCCAGTGGTACCTTAATTGTTGTTTTATATGAATTTTTTGTGTAGAATGTTTGTACCGAGTTTTTATTAAATTCATTATTAGGTGATTTATATTGTTTATACGTGAACAAACTGAAACGTGCTATTTTTCATGTGCCTTTTTTATTATCTACAAATAAGTAAAGTAAATATGCCACACACGTATACGTTATTGAATACGATTAAAAACTTTTCTTTTCATTGCAGACTGTTCATTTGGTATTTTGCATAGGTATCTACAACTTTAAAAATCTGCGAATGGAATATAAAATACTTTAAAATTTTTCTTGTTTTGCCGACCTTAGATGGCTTTATTGGTTACTAAATAAGGCAATAGCCTAGGAATTCCCAGAGTTGTAGAAACTTATGAAAATCGGCTAATTGTACAATTTTATTACATAATTATAGCTCAAATGAGATGCAGAACCATATATTTCCAAAATGTATTTTATAGTGCCCCAATATTAAAATAGCAAATCTAGTATACACCGA
This sequence comes from Anoplophora glabripennis, assembly GCF_000390285.2. Classification (NCBI taxonomy): domain Eukaryota; kingdom Metazoa; phylum Arthropoda; class Insecta; order Coleoptera; family Cerambycidae; genus Anoplophora; species Anoplophora glabripennis. The sequence continues at coordinate 810,074 of NW_019416285.1, forward strand.
AATTTACATAATTATCAACCCTGGCAACATGTACTTCTCGAATGTCAATTAAACCAATTCTATTCCGTGGAATAATTTGGCGATACGATCGCCCGCATACAGAATTTAATAGCTCGCACAGATTTCGAATGTCGATGTCTAAATTAGGCCGAAATAGCTACTAGATGAGTGAGCAGAATTTACCATAGATAATAATTAGAATATATCCTATTCTTGCCCAACAACTTTCCACCGCTATAAACCAGGCTGCCGATCGAGATTATAAGTTCCATCAATAAGGATGATGACACGATGAATTATGGCTATTGTGAAATATTTGAGTGTGGATTTTTGCGCTGTAGGCTTCAACATGAGTTTAAATTCTGAAAAGCTTATTTACTGTTTTTTTGTGAATGTTCAATTGCTTTACATATCTAATGAAATTGTTACAAGGCTAGTGGAGCACAATTATTCGAATATACTTAAAACCACATTCAAATCATGAAAGTATAAAAAATTTGAAAGTTAATCATATACAAAGCGTCTCCTAATTTGGCTGGCAATATTCCTCAAAATTAACGCAGGTTCAAACGAATCGAGGATCAAATTTGTTCAATAAAGAGCTATGTATTTTTTTGGCCCTTGGAAAATGCAAGCTTAGACCCTGTAGCATGAAAGTAATAGCCCTCAATCGGTTATAGTTCATTTGATTCTGTTTTTTGTCTCTTTTCTGTTTGTTTTGTAATTTTGACTAATGAACACCTTGTAGAAGTATGGCAGTGAAATTAATGTATCATTGATTGAATTTATATAATAAAAAAAAAAGTTGAAATGCGTGAATTGAATGGCACTTGCTTGTAATGATGTCAAAGCATCCATTTTGTTGGTTGGACTCGTTTATCCTTCGGTATCTTCAATAATAATCGAGGCCAATTGCGTTTCTACAATGAAATAAGTGAAATATTGTTAGAATGTTACCAGTACTGCTTGTACTCGATGTTAAAGTGAAATATGGCTCCTATATTGATTTAACTGCTACTGGATTGAGGAGCGGAGTAAAACCCATGATTTATAGATAATACTTACTGTAGAAGTCGTTGCAGATGTGTAAATTTCCATAATTTTAATCACTGTGCAGGCGCTGTCTGTTGAATAATAATACCCCGGACCCTCTTGAGTAAAAACCTTCGGCTTTGTGCTGATTGGTGCGATGAAAGGGGTAGAAATAGGTTTGTCTTCTACTTTTAATTATGCGAGAGTATAAAAACCTACTCGTTGGACGAAATAAACAGCCAAAACTAACATCAGTGGATGACATTTGGCGAGGTGCAAGTCACTAGTTCCAAAAAAGGTTGTGCAACCCATCTTCCTTCTCTATTGGTCCAAAAATGATGGAGATCGTTATTAGTCGGGACTGTTCTAGTTTCAATTTTTTTTGTTGCTCTTACATAATCTTTTCAGAACAGAACGTCTAAGGTTGTGGCTAATAGTAATTTAAAATATCTTTAGGCTCTCGGTCACATCCGTCTTAGAAGTCCTATAATGTGAACAGTGCATTGTATGAATTTTCGGTATCGATTATGAAAAATATATTTAGGTAATTGTAGTTGCTTATGATAACCGTTAAGCCTTTCACATTCGTTCCTTCGAAAGGTTCAGTTATTGTCTGGGTTTATATAATAAGCGCATTAAATAACAATATATCTGTTCCAAGCTATTTAATAGATATTGCAACAAATAATATTTATATGATATTACGTGTCAACAAAACAAAATCTAGATTAGATTATTTTTTTATGTGATAAAATGTACAATATTTCAATAGGCCCTGAAAATAATAGTAGATACAAGTTTATACGAGGTATGTTCAAATAATAACCTCCTCTGTCACCACATGTTCTTGAATATCTCACTAATAAAGTTTAAAAAAATAAAGTTCAGCTATTTTCTGAACAGACCTTGTATACTAGTCTTAGTTGGTGCATAATTTTTTGTACATCTAAATTAATAAGCTTGTAGAAACAATATGGTTGAAATCTATTCGAAATTAAGGTGACAGATTAGTGACACATCTTTTTTTATTCAAGCCCGTGTATCTTTAATCGTTTTCTTTATTTCCATGTTAAGCATCCTTATCTTGGACACGGCTAAGACACATCAAGTCAGTTAATACCCGTATCGAAATTAATAGATATTTCTCTATTTACATTATTACGAAAGACGAATTTGCCTAACAGGTATAATTGGAGAACTAGAAGTTCTACATCAACAGCACCCAAATATATGTAATAGTATTCAGATGATTTGCATATTTTTTAGCTTAAATCAGTTTATATTATGAAAAATGTCCGACACTTTCTAGTGGGGAAAGAAGTACTATAAAATACCTTATGGAATTTGATATGTCGCCAAACCAGGCTGGTTCTTCCTAGCAGTCGAAAATGAGACCCTTATTTATTGTAAGTAAACAGTGAATTTAGTGACGGATACTTACGGATATTTTGTGGATGCATGGTGCCAAATTGTGTAAAATTGTGTAAAAAGTTCTCTGATATTTCTCTACTTTAGTGAATTTAACATTGGTTTCCATAAAATGACAATTGAATCGTGTATGGGATACTATAACAACCTTTTTGGAATAAAGTGATTAAGTACCTAGTTAAAAATTGTAGTTCTTCAAGCAAGATTACCGTTACTATGGTCTTGCAAATTAACTTTACCTTGTTGGACAAGGGGAAGCTCTTAAACTGTTTTATTTATTTACTTAGCAAAGTGGGCTTGAAGTTTCAAACGTGCGACCTACCTACTACTTAACTAAGAGGTGGTATTTTTTATCACTTAACATCGTATTGATTGCAGAAAGTCAACAAGCACATACCTCACCAATTGCGTAGATCTTTACAGTCGTCCATTCATATTAAAGGGTCATCAGTGCTCGTTTTAGCATATTTATTATGCAATATTTTGTTAAAAGAATCCGTAATTTATTACTTGAGGGTTTAACGCATATTTTTACGTTTTCAAAGTGCAAGAGAAACTAAAAAAGTATGCAAAATTAAGAAATATTTTTAGGTTAAAATCTAGCTTAAAATAGTGTAAAAAATACATTTTTTTCCGAGAATTTGTTTATAGTAAATGAAGAAAATAAAGACAGGAAAGTTTTATTTTCAATTTTCACAAAAAATTTAAAATAGAATTTTTGTTTTTTTTTAATGTAAGTACTTTGCAATTGTAAAAATAATAAAAATAAATCCTAAACGTCAGAGAGATCAGTCAAAGTTTGATGTTAGACAAAATATTGCTCTTATTTTAAAAATAATTTTCTAGTCTTCTTCACTTGTGTGAAAATATCCGAATCAGCAGAGAAAAAACTAAAACTTTGCGGCAAACTAGAATATCTTTAAAATAAACGGGACTATTTTTAAATTTGTGCTTGTCGGTAAAACTGAAAGTTCTAATTTTTAGTTAAAATTCAAACATTTTCTCTTCATCAGGAAAGTATGCAAATATTTTTTGACTTTCGCTATTTAAGTTTGGAATATTAAATTTTTTATTTAATATGCAGATTAAATGCTCACATATCAAACAAAAAAAATGGCAACCGACAACCGTTTTTAATTTAAATTTATATCGTTTTTTTTTTAACTTCATTAAGTTCACATGTAGCAATTACTGTTATTCGATTTTCTTATGTGCTTATTATCGTTGACTTGATTGTTAGGGAAATTTGCTCAGAGGCAGTCGAAAGTATAACATTCACTTTGAAGTAACTTATGAGCCTATTACCTTTGTCGAATTATTGCCTTTTAGAGAACAGGTTGTTCATTATATTTACGGGCATTCCGAAGGACGATTGGAATCATCCAATTTATAATATATCTTAAACTTACTACATAATCTAAATGTCAAATTACTTCGAATAGCTTTCTATTAATACGAAGACATTAGACTTTAGACACAAAAAAACTAGTTACAAAAGTAATTTAAAAAAAAGTAGTTAACTATCTACATTTTTAATTTTTCACTGTTCTATCGTTAAAGACAATTTCAATTCGTTAAAATCCGATTTCGCATTTCAGTTAATTCCCTTCATCGTTGCCATCTCTCACGGGAAACCAGGGGGTTCCTACAGCTACCCAGTTCCCACACCTTCAGCCAGTCCAACAATATTATCTAACTTAGGCACACCTCCATCCGCTGCGCCATCTGTTTTTAACCTACAAACAGCGTCAGTTGCACCCCAGGTGTTCCTACCGTCCCCTGGCGAACCACCAGCTCCACCTGTGATCAATTTATCTGCACCTACAATCGCCCCACCTTTATTGGTCGAAAACGTAGTAGGCGCTGGACAGTATGGCTCGCCATTGGCTCAACCTCTGGGACTTCAACCTTTTGGATTCCAGTCTCTCGGATTCCAACCGTTCGGATTCCAGTCTCTAGGCGATCAGTCCTTGAATTTAAACTTCGGCTTGCCCTTGGCAAGTCAAGGGTTGAACCTTGAACAGTCAGGATTCAATCTTGGAGGGTCATTGCTACCTATAAGTTTACAACAACTGTCCTTGGGGTCTTCTCAGCTTCCCCTTGGGCTGCCTCAGGTGTCAGTAACTCCCGCTCCTGATCTGAGCTTGAGCTCTTCTCAACTAAATGTGGGATCCGTAGGACCAACAGTCGCTACTTCGAGTGTAGCCGTGCAAGGACCTAGTGTACAAACAGGAGCAGTGGAAGTTCAGAAACACGTCTATGTCCACGTTGCTCCAGAGGAACCCGAAGCGAAGCTCCCCCCAAGGCAAATAATAATACCACCTCCTAGGAAGCACTACAAAATTATCTTCATCAAGGCACCGACTCCTCCAACTGCCGTAGCGCCTGTGATTCCACCTCGCGCACAAGATGAAGAGAAGACTTTGGTGTACGTTTTGGTGAAGAAACCAGAGGAACAACCCGAAATCAAGTTCCATGCTGCTCCTCCAACTCAGCCCACAAAACCAGAGGTGTACTTCGTCAGGTATAATACTAGGAAGGAGAGTGTTCCCTTACCTATAGCGGGTGGCGATGCAACCGTGCCTACTGTTAGATTCGGCGGCGACACCAGCGTAGATCTGAATCTCAACAAAGCCTCTTTGACTGGGAGTTCTCCCTTGCCTATAGAGGGTGGAACTGGAAGCATATCTATTGTCGAGGATGTGGTTAAAGGTAGCGATGTAACCGTGCCTACTGTTACAATCGGCGATTCTGGTCTTCACACAAGCGTAGACCTGAATCTCAATAAAGCTTCTTTGACTGGGGGTTCTGCTCTCAGTTTATCCGTCACTGGGACCCCGGTGGAACAAACCCTACACGTTAGCAGTACCCCACCACCACCACCAAAATATGGTCCACCAGAGCAGAAGTAAAAGTTCTTGGGGTTGTATGTTCCTTGGTACAAGGAATGAGATGTGATAGACAGTTTTGTTTCATTTAGTGACTTTAAAATTGATTCAGCCTATTAAATATTTTTCCATTGCCTTTATTTATGTTAATTGCCTGATATCTGAATCTATATTGAGGTCACTGTTTCATGTAAGTTATTATATGTATAGGAAAGCTTCTGAGGTAGCACAGCAGTTTAGCAAACCAGCAGGTTCCATTGTTCAAAATGTGACATGAATAATTTCCGATAAGTGGGTAATGTTACTGCCAAATAATAAAACATTAAGTAAATAAACGTTATTTTTTTTGTGACTAAATGAGGAGGAATCCACTGATTGTAAGCTTGGACATGAATACAAGAAGAAATTTTCACTTTAATTTCATTCAACAATGAAAAATGGTGGTTTTAAAAAATTAGCTTTACACTAATTTAATTCGCAATTAAATAAATAGAACCAATTAGAATAGAAGAGTGAAGTTAATTAGTCACTTTTACAAATGTTGTAATTTTGATTGCCTCTACATAAGTAGATATACGATGTTGAAATTGAAAAATTAGTACTGATTGTTCTTATTAATGTGAACGCAAACAACTGTGAGATGCCGTAACAGGTGAAGGGACCGTGTCCGGAAATACCTATTGAGCTCTAGTTCTACATTTATCAGCGTGTTCTTCCACTAATTATATAATGATAATTATTTTCATGTCATCCAGAACTGATACACATTTGGACTCTGTCATAGCGCTTTCAGAAGTCGAGATTATGTAATTTTGAAAAACACAAATGATCTAGGAAATGATTCGGAATTTCTCAAGTTTCAAACGTCAATTAGTTGTGGCAAAATGGTATAGAATTATAATTTACTTACCTATAAATATGAAATGAGTCGAAAAATAACATAACAATTTTGTTTATTTATCACGTTTCATTAGAACTCCTCTTATTAATATTAAAATGGTAATGGGTAACTTTGTAGTGTCTTCCTCTGTGGTCTAGATGGCACTACCAACACGGGCCAACAGTAGTGGTTAGTCGTTTTAATCTTGAGTCAACGCAAAAATCTAACTATTGACAATTGTAATGTGTAAGAGCAGCAATCTACGTCATATATTATATATTTTATAAATGCCTTTTTATGTATCGTCAAAAGAATTTATTAATGCATTCGATATAAAAGGTTTATGTGTATTTTATTGACATTTCGGAAAGTGCAAGAAATACCCAATACCCAAGTGATATTAGGCTTGGGTAACAATTTAGAAATCTCAACGTGACATTTCGTAGTTATATAATAATTAAATCACGTTAATTTTTGAAGTTGTAGATCTATAATAAATGCAATTTAAGTTTTTCGATCATATTCCAGATGTTTATTTATTAGTAAATAACTGAATAATAAGTCATTTTCTGTAGTATACGCCTTTATATAAACTTTGATAATTCGTCACGTGATGTGCGATAGCAACTGTTTTATACAGAGTGTTGATGAAGCAAGTTCACAATAATTTATTCTGGATCAATATTTGTACGTTAATTCAATATAATCGTTTGCAGTATCTTGAGACGAGAAGCTTCCGAACCAGAAATCTAAAATTTCCGGAAAAATTCAACGTCAAACATTTTTTTTCCCCCAGAAAAATTAGAAAAAAGTTCGGAAAAGTTAATCATTTACCATAATCCAGGATATAAAGGGTTCCAGCTATTATATTTGTTAAATAAGTAATATACAGGGTGACCGCAAATTTCACCGACAACGTTTGACTGCGTATTCACGACGGTAAATAAATACGATGTAAGAAAAAAAAGTTAAATAAAAACTTTTTGGTTTTTGAGTTGCAGGCCCAAAGTTGTCAAAAATAAAACTAATTTAATAATTAATAACTTCATAAACCTTTTACCGATCGCTTTAAAATTTGGCACATTTATTTGGACTATTATGACATATTATTTCTTAAAGCTTTAGTCAAATCTATATACAGGGTGATAGTTTTCTACGGTTAGCAATATCTTTTAGCGAACAAAACCTTTACAGTGGTCGTATTTTTTTAAAACGAGCAACAACATTGAAAAGGTGGTTTTATTTAAAAAAAAATGTTGTCATTTATTTTTATTTAACATTAAGGCGATGTTTCGCATTGCTATGTCCTGTCCAAATTTTGTTCGTGCAACTCTCTTGGTTTCGACAATGTCTATGTATGTTTTCAGCCACGAAAATTGAATAATTTCAAATATTTCGAATTTTCACCATCAAGAACGGCGGTGACAACATTTTTACCATTAAGGCGATGTTCCGCATTGTATTAGCTATGATCCTGTCCAAATTTGGTTAGTGAAACTCTCTCGGTTTCGAGAATTGAATAATATGTTTTCAGCCACGAAATGGAGATTGGGAATCCAACTGGAAAGCCAATTGGAAATCCAATTAGCAATCCAATTGGTAAAAACAAAGCCCCTCCATATCTTTTTAACCGTTGAAAATATCGAAAAACTAACTCTGGCGTCCCTCTAGCAAATCGTTCGAGGATTCCAGCAAACCAAACNATCTCATTTCTATCGTACAGTGTGATTCAGGTTAGAATTATTCATTGTACAGAGCGATAAAAAAGGTCGGTTATTAATAAAAATTAAAATGTTATTTTCATTCCGTTTGGTTAAAAAACGGAAAAATAGTTTTTTTCCTGTTTTTTTTCCGATTTATAAAATCTCTGTTTCAATCATTTCAATCTATGTCAAACATTTCTTGTTACATTAAATGTTTAGTTGGTGACCTCGGGCTGTTAATTTTTCCTTTATATATCAGGAGATAGTATTGGAAAAATCAGACTCGTCTTTTAATCAAGGTTGGCAAATATCATGATATTTATATAAATATCAAATATCGGATATATATCTTGATATATATCCGATATATATCAAGTCTTGATATTTATTTTTTTTTTTAATTAATTAGTTTATGTATATTATAGTAGGTAACGAAATAAACTATTTAGGTAAATATTTTTATTCCAAATATCAAAAACAAGAACGAAAAAATAAATATAAATTCTGAAATTAATAACAAATATTTGCGCGAATATTAAGTACTACGAAAACTAACCAATTTACGCCGAAGTCAACATAAATTTCATAAATATTAAAACAAATACAAACACTCAGCACCTGCTCGAATTGACTAACACCTGGAGAAATAATGAATTGAAAATATTCATTCAATTTTACTTTGTTGGAAAATTCGGGGAATCACATCAACGATTAGCATACGGTTTTGCTGCCATCTGTTAACAGTTTTATCAATTTAAACCAGTAGGAATCATTATTTAATTTTTTATAAATATCATGATATAAATCAAGGAATAAATATCGTGATAGATATCAATGATATATATCGAATATATATATCATTGATATATATCATGCCAACCTTGCTTTTAATGACATCTTCAGGATTTAAAAAGTGACTATAAAATAAGTCAGGTTATAATTTCTCCTTTTGGTATACAGTACAGTATAAGTGAATTATTATTATTTTTTAAATATNAATGGTACAAATTGGAAAATCGTTTTAACGAAAAAAATTATAGTTTAATTATAGGTATTCCATTTTGTAATACCAAAATCTCATTTCTATCGTACAGTGTGATTCAGGTTAGAATTATTCATTGTACAGAGCGATAAAAAAGGTCGGTTATTAATAAAAATTAAAATGTTATTTTCATTCCGTTTGGTTAAAAAACGGAAAAATAGTTTTTTTCCTGTTTTTTTTCCGATTTATAAAATCTCTGTTTCAATCATTTCAATCTATGTCAAACATTTCTTGTTACATTAAATGTTTAGTTGGTGACCTCGGGCTGTTAATTTTTCCTTTATTTATCGGGAAATAGTATTACGGAAAAATCAGACTCGTCTTTTAATGCCATCTTCATGATTTAAAGTGTCTATAAAATAATCCAGGTTATAATTTCTCGTTTTGGTATGCAGTATCATATAAAGTGAATTATTATTTTTTTTTAAATATACTATAAGTCCTTTAAAAAAATTTAAATGTTTTTGTTGTACCTCTTGATCTAAACCAAATCAAAAATGCACAAAATAAATTAGTTACATGCAAAATTAAATTTATTAGACACGGGCATTAATTTAACATCTTATCAACTTACCAACTTGCGGTACTACTTACTTTTTAATCATCCCGCGTACGTTAATTGCAGCGGCAGACCGCGCAAGTAGCGGCATATCTCGTTAGATATCCTGCGAGATTTTAATTAATTTTCACAACCGCGCAAACATATTTTTCGCCTCTGAATTTATTTACCTACGGAACAATAAATTGCAGCGTCAATATTTGTGTCCTGGCCGTCGTGTTTGCTTTTTGTTAAGTGGGTTGTGCCCCTAAAAATAGTTATAATGACCCCATCAGCCCCGGCGAACTCTTTCACTTCGATGGTACGCAGCCTTGAGTCATCCCCGGTATAATATGAAAAGCACCACACCATACTGCCCGATTTACTATTTACGTTTACATCATTAAATTAATTAAATCTTCCATAAAGCGATAGTACAGATTCTACTTTCTAGTGGGGGTTAAGGGGATTACTATAAAAAGTTGGCTCAGATTTTGGAACAGCGTCAAATACTTTCAGACCTTATTGAGTAACCCACTCAATTATTGCTCTCATAAGATGAGACCGTTTCTGGTAAGTCCAGTTTGAATTTTTCGCCAGTGCCGCAAGTGAAAGTGATTTTTCTATTTTGGATGTTTCTCGTGTTGCGGAAAGTGTAGTGCTTGTTGATTACATAATTTGTTGATTGGCTTTTGTGAAGTGGAAAATTTTAATTTCGGGCAAAAATTGGATGCCGGCGTTTTCAAATACGTGGCTATTAAGAAAAATAACAATTATAAAAAAAAATCCATCATTTAAATGCGATTAAAAAATGTTTCCTGTATTTAATGAATAGTATTTGGCATCCCAAATCATTTTAAGGGTTCTATTTCGGAAGAATATCGTTTTGATTTCATTCAAATATTTTATTTTCTTAACCAACTACAATATCTCTCTTGTGGCGTTTTGTTTATAAATCGAAATCATACTCAGATTATGTCAGCATGAAACTAATAAAAAAATTGCAACTAGAACTAGAACTTTAATGCCCTTTTCTTGCATTTACGCATAAATACAAAAAAACTGGTAGCAAAAATCATTTACTCCTATGGAAAAAACTGGAAAAAATAACACTAGATTATGTAATAAAATATACAAAAGATTCGGCTTGCTTTCTTCTCTTGATAATTTCAAAGAACTAAAGTTTCTCCATTTATTCGCAATTATTAAATCATTGTTAAACGGTAAAATTTACCTAATTTTTGTTTTTACATTTTTAAAATAGCAATAATTTTAAATAAATATTCAACTTCACTGAAACAATTAGACAAATTTTTGTGTAATTTATTTCTGTTCGACTTTCAATAAGCACTACATATTTTCATTTCAATGCAAAACTAATTCCCCTAGATTTTTATTTCGTTTATAATTAAAAAAAAATAAAAATTATGTTTTTTATTTATAAATACTTCTACTCCACAGATTATCTCTGCCCTGGTGGCCGTCGTATGCGCCCGACCTGAACCACCCGTAGGCTACAACTACCCCTCTCCATCCGCCATCCCCTCCATCCAATACGGAACACCCTCTGGGGGTGCCTTGGGCGGCAGCCTTGGCGGTATCCACGGAGGACTGGGAGGCGGATCCGGCGTTTCTCTCGGTTTCGGCGCCTCCGCTGGCGGTGCTGGCTTAGGCCATGGAGGATTCACCTCCGGCGGAATTGGCGGATTCACCTCTGGGGGTGCTGACTTAGGACAGGGTGGATTCTCAGGCGGCGCCATAGGATTCGGTTCTGGAGGCGCTGGTGGCTTCTCTGGAGGCGCTGGAGGTATTGGTGGCTTCTCTGGAGGCGCTGGCGGTATTGGTGGGTTCGGTGGAGGAGCTGGAGGTGGTGGTGGCTTCGCCGGAGGAGCCGGTGGTGTCGTAGTCCAGAAACACGTCTACGTCCACGTGGCCCCCGAGGAGCCAGAAGAAGTACGCGCTCCCAAGACCATCCAGGTGGCCGCTCCACAGAAACACTACAAAATCATCTTCATCAAGGCACCAAATCCACCCACCCCTACCGCTCCTATCATCCCAGTACAGCCCCAGAACGAGGAGAAAACCCTCGTGTACGTCCTGGTTAAGAAACCAGAAGAACAACCAGACATCGAAATTCCGACTCCAGCACCCACCCAGCCCTCTAAACCAGAAGTATACTTCATCAAGTACAGGACACAGAAGGAAGCCGTTGGTGGAGGTGGTGCTGGTATTGGCGGTGGTATCGGTGGCGGCATCGGCGCTGGTATTGGTGCTGGAGGCATAGGTTCTGGAGTCATCGCTGATGGAGGTGTTTCCCTAGATGGTCTATCGATCGACGGAGGACATGGAGTCGGTGGCGGCGCCGGTATTGGCGGCGGTGCAGGTCTTGGTGACGTTTCCATTGCAGGTCATGGAGCTGGTGGTATTACAACCGGTTCAGGAGTCATCTCGGGTTCCATCGGTGGATCCTCAGCCGGAGTATCAGCTAAATACGGTCCACCCGGATACCACAAATAAAGAAACGAAACGAAATTCATAAATTTACGGGTATAACTGATGACCAGGATATCAGTTATTTGTTGAAATGCGTTACTGATCTGTGACAGATGTGATATTTACACTTAACTCGAACTCGTGTCATTTACACTTGTATATATTTCATTAGATTTACCATATTTATGTATAAGTTTTATGTATTTTTATGTTATTTTGCTTAAGTACGGTGACAAATCAATTTTATTTTTTTATTTTTCAATTTTGTAATAAACATTGACAAACGAAGGACCGTCTTTCTTTATTTCCTGGTGAAGAGAAAGGAATCGTAAATTCCGGTGGTTATTATAATGGTCGGATATTTAATAATATATAAGACAACGGGAAGTGAAAGTACAGAAAGTAACTTTATTTGGTTCACGTTTAATAAATGTACTTCGAGCGGCAGACTAATGGCTTCTTTGCCGTCGTTATATAAAGTGACCCGCAATAACCGATGTCCTTAGATCGCACGAGGCGTAGATGTAGGTCTTGCATTTTTTTGCAATGCTCGATACGAGATTTCAAATGTTTGTTACACCATATAACAAAGTGACTCGGTTTAATTGCACGTCAAGCGATTTCATCTTATGTTTTTTCTGCAATAAAGCATTTCTATAACTTACATAGATAAGTCAAATGTTAATGATGAACATAGTCTTTAATCCTTACCCTTTAACTTCAGTGATTTAATTACCATTTTAACGTATAAAAAAAAAATAAAAGTTGAATACAGTGGTACTACTTTCTTATTTATTGTTTATATCAAACCAAAATGATATCATTTCTATTTAAAATGACATCAACTGATATTGCAGTGCAAGATGAAGTTCAGTATTCAATTCGTCTATACATTCCTGACTCGAAGGCCCATCTGAAAAATGTTGCATTATCGGACCTTTATTACAAACTATTTTGCTTATTTTTACCTTCTTGTTTGTGTTTTTATGCGCAATTTTCAGTAGATTTATGGCAGTTTTTGACGAGGATTGTAGAGAATCTAAGCAGATTAAAAGTAATATCTTTTATAACTTTACCAGTTATACAAGCTACGTGACTACGGAAGCTTAGGCAACCCGACAACGCACGATTGGCTTCCGGTTTCTTATAGTTTGTTGAAAACTCTGATAAATACATTTTTATCAGGATATCTATGATGTGGAACTCGTTCACGATATTCTTCCACAGCAGCATTAGCATTCCCATTACAAAAACCATAAACAAACGCTATATTTACATACTCTAAATTTGACTAAGTTCGTGGCATTTTGTAACACTGATCGTACAAACGTGTATTCGAGTGTTTGCAACATAAAATGACACTGACAACTATCCTACTTTTTCCTGAAGGTTAAAAATATATCTGTATTCCTTTCAAATTTGTTTACAGTGATACTCCTCTGCTTAAAATTGTTCTTAACCTTAACTTAAGAATACACTCGAAGTAATTAGTAAATAACTTTTATAATTTTTTGTGTAGACATTCGACACATATTTCAATGTCATTCATTTACAAATCGTGTGGTTGCATGCGAGATGAAGTGACTCTCTTCAGCGGTTTTTAGCAATGTTAGATAGCGATAGTTTTTACACGTGTTTATTTACAACCGTTTTTATTACTACCAAACTGGGAAAACATCTAATACACACATCTCGCATATGGGCATGGGGATCTGAAACCTTTGTATCGCGTAAATGTCTTTAAATTTTAAATAAAATATTGCAACACTACTACTTAAGTATTTACAATTATATTTTCCGTCTGTCATAAAATGCAGTTAATATTAGCTGCTTGTTGATTAATTATTTCTGTAAAAAATAGTAGAAAGAAAGAGTAATTTGTCAAATAATGTTTATATCCTTGTTTCTGTATATAAGTGTATATAACTTGTTTGTCGAGGTAGGTCAGTCATTAGAGACATATAAACGTCTTTATTTGCTGTATACTTTCCACTACTAAACAAAGTTATTACTTTTATTTCGTCTTAAAATCGTGAAGCACAATTTACTAGGTAATTTTCTCTAACGAATTTTGTAAGATATTAACATTACTTATGCTTATTTCACGTCATTTAGTAAGTAATTCCAGTCTGTGACACTATGTGGGGAGTTTTGTCTAGGTATAAAATCGTAGATATACTTTTACTATTATTATTGCTTTTTGTCGAATGACACTTTCTCATCACACATAATGAAGTTTTTTGCGGTAAGTCCTAATAGACGTTTATGTAATAAGCCACTTATATTATTATTACAGTTAATTAGTGTCTTCCTAGCGACAATTTATGGACGTTCTGAATCATTTTCGGGCTACCAATTTACTCGGTCTGTCCTTAATAGTTACTCTGTGCCTCTGGCATCTGTCGGACCGCTTCCTAGTACTTCACCACTGGGTCTAAATACATCAAATTTTGCTTTGTCGTCTCAAGGAGGCTCCGGTATCAGTCCTCGAGAGTTAACTGAAGATTACGCCTCAAGCGCCAAAGATGTTTTATCTTCAACATTTAATACTGGGAACTCGTCTTCTTCTGAAGGATATTCTGATGCAGATGTTGCTAATGGAGCATTCTCTTCAAGTGAAACTGAAGATTTCAATATTGATGAGACTGAACCTGGTCAAAATATTATACAAAAAAATATATATGTTCACCTACCAGCGCCAGAATTCGGGCAACAATTCAAGGAAAAGACAGATGTTCATTTGCCTCCTCCACGAACTCATTATAAAATCATTTTTATTAGATCTCCAACTGTTCCATCTGCTGGTGCAGCTCCAGTAATTCCTCCTGTATCGCAAAACGAACAAAGGATTGTCGTTTACATTTTAAGTGAGAAGCCAGAAGAAGGACCTGAAGAAATTGTGCTTTCTACTCCAGAACCCACGGAACCAGCTAGACCAGAGGTGTACTTCATCAGATACAAAAATCATGGCGATGAATCTCATAAAAAGGCAAGTTATGACAAAGTATCTACCAAATAGTAGTTTTCAAGATCTCAAGAGTACCTTTGACTAACCAACGTGAATCTGGGTCTACTTTTTAGAAAAATGTCTAGTTTAGTATGCAGTTATTTTTATTTCTTTAATTTAAATAAATAATGGTTCTTAAATGGGTTTTGATTTGATAATTATTGAACTTGACTATTTCATATTCTTCACCATTGCATGTAGATAGTTGAAAAGTTTATACTTAGATACATCAATCGAGTACAGACCGAACACAAATAAGTTTGTATGAGATAGATAACTTCCACAACTTCGATAAAAAATTAAAATGACATCAAATAACAAAACTTTTTATATATTTACCAAAAAAAATTATTTTATTCTTGTCTTATACATTGTTATTTGCGTCGTAATCCGAAAATGGACAGTACTGTATTGTGAATACAATATGGAACAGAAAAATTACACATGCTTTCAATAGGTACTATGTAATTTATATTGGGAATTTAATTCGAATGTGATTAGACTAAATTCCGAAATTTGAATTGGTTTAGGTCCTAATCAAATCAGTATCTACCAAACTTCGATTGTCGAAATCCAATTTCACTAAATTGGATCTATTGAAAATTTAGTCATCCACTAAAATAATAAGTAGGATCCAAATAATCAAATAATTAAATTTATAGAAAAAGCATTTATTTGTCACCGTTGTATGCTTGTTTTAAATAATGGAACGACTTATTTACTAAAATTACATATAAAAAAGCTATTTGCAGGTAATCTAAGTATCCTTAAGTGTATATCACATCTCTCACGAGTCATTGATGCAATGAACGCTCCATCAATGGAATATTCTCTTAATGCGAACCAGGTGGGCCATATTGACTAGACAAACCACTGCCAGACCCGCCGGCAGAGCTGTAAGAGCTACCAGAAGAGCCCCCTTGCGAGTAGCCTGATCCACCCCCAGAAGATGCACCCCCTTGGGAATAACTCCCCGCGTCTCCGCTTCCACCGCCGTTTCCACCGCCATTTCCACCACCATTTCCACCGCTATTTCCACCACCGTTTCCACCGCCATTTCCTTGACCACCAGATTCATCTTTCTGGGTCTTATACTTGATGAAGTACACTTCTGGTTTGGAGGGTTCGGTAGGTTTAGGAGTGGGGATCTCTATCTCTGGTTGCTCTTCGGGTTTCTTCACCAGCACGTAGACGAGAGTCTTCTCTTCGTTTTGAGGTATTGGAGGAATCTCAGGAACGGTTGGAGTTGGAGCGGTCGGCGCCTTGATGAAGATGATTTTGTAGTGTTTCTGTGGAGGGGGAAGGTTGACCTTTGCCTTGGGTTGTTGTTCCTCTTCCTCTGGGGGTGCTACATGAACGTAAACGTTCTTGGTGATGGTGATGGTGCCCTCGGATCCGCCTCCAGCTCCGGAGTCGCCCCCGGACCCGCCTCCTGAACCGCCTCCGAATCCGCCTCCTGAACCGCCTCCGAATCCGCCTCCTGAACCGCTTCCGAATCCGCCGCCTGAACCGCCTCCGAAGCCGCCGCCTGAACCGCCTCCGAATCCACCACCAGAGCCGCCTCCTGAGCCACCTCCGAATCCACCGCCTGCGAAACCACCACCGGAACCTCCTCCGAATCCGCCGCCTGAGCCGGACGCACCAAAACCGCCGCCTTGGCCAAATCCGCCGCCACCGCCGCCGCCAGATGGCGCTCCGTATTGGCTAGAAGGTGGTGCAGAGTACTGGTAGCCAGATGGAGGTTCTGGACGACCGTGAACGAGTACCGCGCATGCGGCAAGTAACTGCAAATTAGAAACATTGGTGAATTTTTAAGAAAAAAAAACTATTTTGTTAATTAGAACGTCTTGGTTTTAAATAACCAACATTTATTATTAAAAAACATCTTACCAGTATTGGTTTCATTCTGTCGTTTGTGTTGTCTGATGGTCGGAAGACAATGATAATTGTAGGATGTAACCGGGGTTATATAGGAAAAATCAGCCCCGCTAGAAAGTACAGCAAATACATTTTACAATAAATTTGACGTTAACCAAAAAAACTAACAACGATAATTAAATTAAGTAGACTCTTTAACCGATTTCAGTTTAGAAAATGTGAAGTATAAACATTATCTACTTGTTATGTAAGATTATTGGAACTGCGATGTTTTTGCCTTAAAATTAAGTCTATTGTTTTAGGTCGTGGCACGTTTGCTACATATTTGGCGCTCTGTACCTGCAGTCTTAGAAAAGTATCAATTAAGTAAACAGATCGCATTTGGATGTCTGCAGCTGTATCTTCATTTTACTTTTAGACCTCCAACTATCATTATTTAGTACAATATCATTAATAGCTGTTGAACTAATTAATTGAGATGACGTATTTTTCATTTTACAAATCTAAGTGGGTACGAGTATTTTAATTAATAGAGAACTATATACATTCTTACATATTTATGTATATATGAATAATTTCAAATATAAAAACACAATTTTTTAATTAAAAATTTTAATTTTTTTATTGATTCATTTAAGTATACTGTATAAGGTTACGTATGGAATAGAATATCGGATAAATGGCCTCACGGCTTTGTTGGCGTTTCGTGACACACTCTTTGGTCGAAATTTTCGTTGATACGGCGCTCAATTACCTCCTTCAAAACATGGGTGGTCGTGCACTTGTTGGCATAAACCATAGACTTCAAAAAACCGCAAAGAAAAAAGTCCAACGGCGTCAAATCGCATCATCTGGGCGGCCAATTCTAATCACCAAAACGGGAAATTACACGACCAGGAAATGACTCATGCAGTAATTGATTTCTTTCTCGGGCTCTATGGCTTGTGGCACCGTCTTGTTGAAACCATATGTCGTCTACATCCATATCTTGCAATTTAGGCACAAAAAAATGTCGGGTATCAAGCATACGACTGAAAGATTTGAAGTTGCAAATGTTGTATGTATATTTCCTCCAATGGTTATAAGAGCAAAATAATTCATTGCTCTCCATAGTGGAAAGACGATTGAATATTTCATTAATGGCGAAATAAAGAAACTGGTATTGGAAATAATTAGGTAATACAGGTAGATTTTCTTCTCTTCGTAGTTTGTATATTAACAAGTCATTTCAATTGGTTGTACAGAAAGATTCAAAATGGTTGAAATAGTCGCTCTCTAGAAATACTTTTTGTAGCGTATACTTTATTACCACAGTTAGCAACACTAACAATGATTCGTTATTACCAACAGAAATTTATTTTGAGTAGATGGACCTTCAATCATTCTAGATCTCTGTGCTCTGTATTACAATTAAATTATTTCAAATTCATTAGGTAGTGTCCATTTTGAAAATTCATGTCAGTTTATTGGTAGAAAATATCACAAAATAAACAAAACATGTTTTTATTAACAAAAAACTTTGATTCTAGATAACTTTTTTTAAATTCTGGGATGAATTTTAGAGAAACATTTTAGTATTTTGAAAAGTGTATTAAAATTGTGGCACTGTGGTTTTTACACACATAATTTGGTTATTAAATACAAATAGCCAATATTAATTAGTAAACTTACTTTTTTTACTCATAAAAATAGTAAAAACTTGGCCCCCCAATTTTTTTTGACGCAAACATCGTAAAAAAATCGAATGTGTCGGTTTGAGGAATAAAAAATGGGGAAATACAATTCTAGAGAATACGTGAATGAACTTCACTTTTCCATTATATCTTTGTATTAGCATTGATGTAATTTTATGTTTTTATTTAAAACTTTTGCTCTTGATTATCTAAAAATGCGAGATTGTGGTTTATAATTATTAGATATAAAAAAATTCAAAGGATACTATAAATACTTTATTTGTCACCGTATTTATGCTGATTTAAATAATAAAAATATTATATACATAACCTATAGAATACTGCTTGTACCCCTTACATGAAATATACGATATATGTACATGAAAAATGAAAACAAATTTACATTGACTTAAAGTAAATAACGTCCCGGGTCATGATAAGTTAACTGAGTGATTGGTTCGCTTAATAAGGTCCGCTTGAGTTGGGAGCACCGTACTGCCTGGACACCTCGTTGGAGGAGGTAGTCCTTGATGAACTGTAAGAGTAGCCTCCACCTGAAGCTCCACCCTGTTGACCACCAGCTTGTCGAGCACCTTCACGAGCTCCAACTTCCACGGTGTCATCATCACCTTCAGCAGCGCCTTGTTGCCCATTCGATTCCTTTTGAGTCTTGTATTTGATGAAGTAGACCTCTGGCCTGGATGGTTCCGTAGGTGCCGCTGTTGGGATTTCGATTTCAGTTTGCTCTTCGGGTTTCTTCACCAAGACGTAGACGAGAGTCTTTTCTTCATTCTGCGGGATCGGAGGAATTTTAGGTACACTAGCTGCAGCAGTGTTCGGAGCTTTGATGAAGATGATCTTGTAGTTTTTCTGTGGAGGTGGCACGTTGACTCGTGCTTTTTGTTGATGTTCGTCCTCCAGTTCTGGTGGTGGGACGTGTACGTATATGTGTTTGTTGATGGTTATGCTGTCTGAAGATGCGCCTCCAGAGGACGACCTTCCGGATTGGCCGAATCCTGCACCTGAGCTGGATTGTCCAGAGCTTGCGGAAGTACTTCCACTGGCGAAGGAACCTGCTGATCCACTTCCAAAACCACCTCCAAATCCTGAACCACCACCAAATCCAGAGCCGGTTTGCCCATTGGACCTGGATCTTCCTTGGTCTTGGCCTCCTGAAGGAGCTCCGTACCTACTTGATGGCGATGGGTAATTGTAACCAGAAGGCGGTTCTGGACGTCCATAGGCCAGCGCCACAAGAACAGATAGGACCTGGGGAAGAAGTGAGGAATTAGATTAATATAGCCTAACAGTATAACACTTACCAAGATAGGCTTCATTGCTAATGCTTATTGTCTGATGGTGAGATGACAATGATTTTGGTCGGACCTGGCTAAGGTTTTATAGGAAAAAGTGTCCCTGCTAAAAGGTATTGCCGAAATTTGTGTAACAATGGGTGATGGTGAAGGCAAGTCACACTTTTAATGCAATTAGTAAATTTTGAATAATCGCAATCCGGTGGCAATAAAATAATTATGATACTGTTTATGGAATTTGACACCTATAGAGATTTGGTAACATATATAGGGAAGGTGGGAGTTTATTAGTAAAGGTGGGCTACAGAGTGTGCCAAATAGATATATATGTATTATTAATAGCGATAAACAATTTATGCGTGGTAAAATGGGGTGAAAAATCCATTATTGCCAATTTAATTTGATATTCTGGACGCAAAATGTATCTAAATTCTTTGAAACTGGCTTAGTTTCAACACATTTTATTCTAAATATTTCTAGAATTTTCTTGATATGTACTTGACAATTTTTCTAATGGAAACTATTTCAAGTGGACAACACTTTGAGATTAAATAAATGAAATTTTCAATTTAGTCAGTTAAACTTGTTTTATACTTGGATTTTTATATATTTTTTTTTATTTTCTTAGTTCGTGGATCTCACAATGGTGTTAATTGCTGTAGTAACACATCTTTCGTTATTGTGTAAGTAAATCATTGAATTTGAAGAAAGTGAAATTTTTATTAAAAGGCTTTTAAAAAATATAGTGTGTCATTAGCGTTAATTTAGAGGTGTTCGGTGTAAAAAGCTATAAATACGAACGGGCGCAATATTATAAGAGTTGACTGTGTCACTGTGCCTGAAGTTCGTTTTACGGATAACTTATGTGGAAGTGCGAAGTCTATAATACATCTAGCTGTTTGTTTTGTGATCTTGTCATGAATTAAGTGCAAACTAAATGATTTATTGATGATTGTATATTACTAGCTCTAGATGGTACTGTAAAAAAGTCTTTTAAGTGTGTATAAAACAAAAATATTTGGCTCTTTAAAGCTATATTCGATCAGAAATAGTAGGCACATAAAAATTTAACGTAATTTATTTTATACAATTATTCACTACCAGAATGGTAGGCATCAACAACGACTAACACGTCTACATATATGACAGAACTGCAGCTAACTTATGCAGTATAATAATGCCGGAAGAGACACAAATTAACTGCTTTTTTTTAAGTTTCTATACGGAATTTTAAATAGACACAATATTGTGGTAAAATATGTTTTAGTTAATATTTAACAATGTACTAACACATAATTTTACTACAATATATTTTTTTGTGGAATTTAGCATTTATACATACATTATTACAGTTCCTACTAATTTTTTTTCCGTGTAAATTTAGGGTCGTTGGTACATTTAACCATATCCAAGATTACATTTTTGACCTTCTCTGTTGCTCCACAAAAATGTTTTTATTTCCATAATCGTTCCCATTAGTCGACGGTACAGATCGTGACGGTAAAATATGTCACTGTGAGCGGTAAGACGTTGCATAAAAGTTACAACACGGAGTTCCAAATGTTTTTGATGTTTCACTTAATGCGATATGGATCACATTTTTAGAAATTTGTTTCAATTTGTTGAACATTACGTCCTAATGGGTGCTACACATGTACAACCATTAGTGCTGACATTAATATTAGCATCGGTTCCTTCGTGCAATTTTTCATCTGCTGCCAAGGTCGAATGTCGAAATAAAGTGCATTTTTAAGTAAATTAACGCAAAAAATTGAAGCGTCACGTTTTTTGAGCTTGAACACTTCATAATCATGATTAAAATGGAAAAAAATTAACTCGAAAATCGGTCTTTTTTCGAAAACATAAGAGAGTAATAATTTGTAGAAAATTGAAAAACGAATCGGAAAATATCATGATTGTTACCGCAAAGCAGTGGCGTACTGTTTTATTTAGAAAAATATGCCACCGATACCCAGTATCTCCATCACTGGAGCATGTAAAATTTAGGAAAAGCCCTCAGATTTTGGACAATGTTTACATAAATACATGTGCCCAATTTCAAATTATTAAACTTACTAATTTTTAAATTATTTAAAAAAATGTAAAATATTGTTTTTTTGTTTAACACCCTGTATCTTTTTAACGAAATGTCCTATTTAAAAACGTTATAGGAAAAACTCTTAAAATTCACCAAAGAATACGAGGTTTCATTTTTGGTCGCCATTTATGAATCACCCTGTATAATATAACTGCGGATGTTGGTAAATTTGTTGATTCATCATCCTCTATTTTTCTGAACAGTTTAATAGACTCCCACAATACTTTTTTAATTGAGAACTTTATTAATTTTGTTCGTTTCATGTTTAATATCTCTTGTTTCCTTACCATTTTCAAAATTTTTTTAAAATCTTATATAATAGCCAACTTCTAATAAAATAACTGCCAACGAACATTAATTTTAAATTTTTTGCCACCAGTAAACATTAAAGTACAACAGATCATACTATTTTTAACCAGCTCCTTCGCCATTATTTAGAATTTGTTCTAATGGTTATGAATATTCAAATATTCCTAGCTTCTTTTTATGTATCCAAATGATTTTAAAAAAGTGTTTTATTAATATTTCTTATCAAATATACTGGGTGACTCAAATCATAGGCTCACATCTATAGGTAATTCAAAAAAATTCAAAAATGTTTTTCTTAAGTTTGTAGTATTAACATTAGGTAATGCGAAACGACCTATAGGAGAGGTCCGTGTACTTTTGTGTCATCTGGTGATGCTTCAAACTCTAGACAATTTCACGAAAGGGTATACAAAAATTTGAGCCTTTGAATTTTTTAAATTCTTACTACGGTTTTTGAATCTGTGCAAAGCTCTTTCTTAAGTTCTAGATCTGCATCTTTGGTTCACTTTTCTAATTACGTAACCGAAACCATTTTTACTTCTTTCAGCCCACATCCAGTCCCATAAAATTTGTATTATAGAACTATTTTGGTACCTCACTACTATTCCATCTCTATCACACTCGTGGTAGGTCCCCGAAGATTTAAAGCACCTGTCACATTAAGGAAATAATTTACATATTTAGGTAGTTATGATTAATATTAAAGAACTGCATTCTAAATTTGTCAAATAACCGTTTCTTCGCTGCCCATAAACGCTTACGTCGCGCGTATTTCGTAGAATAAAACGTAAAATGAAAATTGGTGCCCCGCCCACTTGAAAACGAAAGTTGGTACGGAGTACCTCGAATCTGAAATTTCCAGATGAAGCTTTCGACTTGCACTTCGCAGTTTTATGATACAGTTCTGCCCACACGCAGGCAATATCTGTCGAGTCTAACTGATAATCCTCCACTATATGTTGTAGTAAAAGCGTTTTTAATTTAGGTCAAACCATACATATCAATCCTAGACCTATTTTCGATAGTGCTGTAGCGATTAGGCTCGGTACGCTATAGTAGCTTTCAGTATTGTTTATAAATTTTATTAATTATTATTATAAAATGACCGATATGATACCGGGTGATAATAAAATAGAAAAAGGAAGGTACTTTTAAACAAACTACATATTTAAATTAACTACGTAACATGTAGTGCTGCAAGTATTTTAGTAATTTCACTTCAAATGGAAAATATTTGTCGTCTCTTGTTTACCACTATTTACCGTTAGCTTTCTCCTTAAGTTATACAAAACACGTTTAGTTATTTCAGGAATACTGTGAATTTTTACAAAATGTGACGGTTAACAAGTGACTAGTTTGCGTCATTCGTTAAAATAAAATGCAGTACTTTTATTAAGATAATTTGAATTGAATAATGATAGTATTTATGTCGAATTCCAAATACAAACTTACGCTGTATGTTCCAAATGAATCAGCTCATCACCTTGAATGCTTATATTAGATAAAACCTGCTGGAAAAATAACTATACCATAAAGAAATAGGTAATAGTTTTATTTAAAAAAAAAAATAAACGTACTACCAGAAATATATTTGGCATTTCAGAAGGAAGCTGCTAGATAAAAGTTCATGTTTATTTGAAATTTCGACTTAATATACATTTGCTCACATTGTATTGGTACTAGAAAATTAAGGCTGAGAAAAAGCATCGAAAAAAGACTACTCGAAAAATCTCAAGGGACAAAAACCCATTTTTCAAATTTTCGGCTTGAATTTTGATCAAGTTGACAAAGTCTCAAAAAGAGACCGAAAAAAATTCCTGAAACTTCCTCTTTCGATTATGAACAGGTACTTTTATCACTTTCACTGGTTTTAGGCATGTGTCTTAGCGACAAAACACGGTATAAAGATTGAATATATGAAAAAATTACGGTCTTTTTCAATTTGGAAGACCATTTTCCTAGTCTGAACGATTTTTTTTTCAAATTCTCTGGGCGCCATCTGAAAGAGAATTCCCAAAAACAAAAAGTCTAGTAGATTTGATTGGATTCCTCGCCCTGGTGCAGTGGTGCCCATGGCTCAAGGATACCTCCTCGAAAATCCGATTTTGATCCTGGATCCTGGCACATAGCGTTAATGTGCACTATTTATTGACCCTTTGCCCTCTGTGCGGAAACAGTGGCAACAAAATCACCATTTCAGCATTAACCGACCATTTGCATCGAGAATAATAAGATGACCTCTTTTACTTCTACATATTCAAGACACATTTCTTCCTTTTGGCTGGTAAATCCGTTGCGCAGTGAAGTCACTGCTATTTATAAAATCAGCGAGCCGACGCTCTGCAGGCGGGCACGGAATTTTGTTGACCTTGGAAGAAAGTGGTTCTCACTTACCGCCGGGACGAACGCGCGTAATTAGCGGGATTTTAACACATACTGTTTCGTAACAGCCTTAGTTATTCATAATAACGCAACGAGTGGTTCATGCTTGCATTTTGACGTCTGTGTTTTAGTTTTTATGGGCTTTGCGTGTTCGGATTGCATTATTTTTGTCCGGTGGAGCTGTTGAAATTTGTTGTTAGCCGTCACTTTAACCGGCAGGTCTTTTATAGTCCGGGGAAAAGCGAGTAAATACTGTTTTATCGTATTTGACGCTAAAGAAAGTAACTTAGCTTTGTGTTTTTACAAACTTCCCGTAAATATGAATAACATATTTTAACAAAATTAATGTATACGAGATCGGGATGCCTTCTGATCTCAAATTAATAGATCTGAAGCACAAATTAACAAAATATTTTAGTTAAAATGGCAAAAAGGCAAGAAACAAAAAACAGCTCCCTAAAAAGCAACGTATTTAAAGAGTTTTTTATTCAGACATAAATTAAAACCAAATTAAAAAACGGATCTCAAAAAAAAAACATTTTATTTATTAAAGGAAGATCCTCAGATTCCATATGTGCACATACTTCTATAGATAGAAGTATGTGCATATGTGATGTTTCTAATTCCAGAACAACGTGCTCTTCTTAGTCATTCTGAATATGTTGAGGATCTTCTAAAAGCAGAAATAGAGTTTCTTTATTAAAATAATTTGTAAATGTTGTTTATTTAAATACATATCATATTATTTATTTGGGCAAACAGTAGGTCGAACCCTTTATATCCAATATTTTAACAAAAGGTTAAATTTTCTGAAATTTTCCTTTTTTACATTTTTTCTCTGGGAACAAAACCGTTTTTTAATTTATTTGAGGAAATAACCATTTTTTCCCACACCTAATTTTTCCATAAATTTCGAATCTTTGTCTTTAGCTCTAAGTAGATAATTATTTAAAAAAAAGTTTTTTATGAAAATGTATCTGCATAATATGAATACAACGACTTCGACCCAAGGGATTGTTTATTTCATTTTAATTGTTTTTACGTATTTTACGTAGCTGCAACGTATATAATGACGATTTTTTTCGAAATTAGATACTGGATGTAAGCGACTCATAAATGTCGTTTATTGCTGTTAAGCAATTCACTAATTAACTAATTAACTAATTTATTTAATATACCGCTCATATTTAAACTTATTTATTATTTTTCTTGAAATATGCTTCTTGTATTATTTCGTAAGGTTTAAATGTTAAATTTAATTGTTAGAAAGAGTTTTACCTTTCCATTTTTTTAATTTCACATTTAACAAAGTAATTACTAAATTCAATCAACTTGAAGTAAATACCTAAAAAAATAGCCTTTTATGGTAAATAATAATGTTTTCTTCGATTAAAAATTTGCATATTGTAATTTTAATTTGTTAGTATAGTATAGTAGGTATAGTAAAAATTTAAAAAAATACTGCAATGAAAACAAAATTATTGATTTTCCTTGACACCTGATTACATTATTTCGTTTTTACGAAATCTGATGGAAAACTTTTGTTCTGCGGCTTCTAAAAAATATCTCTACGCCACACTACCTTGTCTGCCGTATTTCACGAAGCATAAATAACGCTTATTTGTTCGTTGTTTTTTTTTTATTAGATTTTGGTAGATATGACAAAATAATGGTATTACATAACAAGCTACATATGCCAGATGTTCTCTGAAGCTAGGATATGAAATTTAGACGTTTAGAAATTATATTTATGATCAGCCTCAAATGCAAATTATATTTTTCAACGTTTTTATTTTTTTTCCTCGGTTTTAGTATGTTCGGCTACTAATAATAATGTAATAAGGAAATATGCAAAGCTCATCTCTTAATATAAGTTAGTTACGAAATTATCTTGTAATGCTTGAATACATTTTTATGGTTAGTTGAACAATAACCACAAGTTTCCGAATATTCTTCTTTAAATACTAAGGAAGGAGTACAGGCTTTCACAATTTTCATAAAATGAATGTACCGCTAAAAGTGGGCTCAATTTTTTTTTTGTTTATTCCTAAATAACCAGACTGCAATAGAAATTTCCATTTAAATTTAAGGTTTCAGCACTTACAAAGTGTGGTAGATAATACCCTGTTTTTTTTTTTTTTCGATATTTGGGACACCCAGTAAGATGCGTCGAATAAATATAAATGTCTTCTTGAATTATTTTCTAGAGCTATATTTTGTGAACAATTCTCTATTATTAATCGAAATGGACACATCGTTTTGCCTTAAAACATTAAATACTTAGCACATGATAGTAATAACAATAAAAAATTAACACATGCTTCCTAAAAACATATGGTACGACATTGACTAAGAAAATATAAATATCATTTGAGTTATCGATCTTGATAGGAATATTGATTAGATATCCAAAGTTTTCGGAAAAATTGGATGGAAAAATCGAGAGAAAATAGAAAAATTTAACTTTTGTTAAAATCTAGGATATAATGAGTTGTAATGCCAGTACAAATAAATATATTACTATAATCAGAAGAGTCATATATGGAATCTGAAGATCTTTAAATAAATTTGCAAAGTAATGTATTTTTTTCTGAGCTCGGTTGTTTAGTTTGCTTTTATGTTGAAATTTTGTTAAAAAACACTTTATATGTTGCTTTTAGTTACAAAGAATTGATTTTTTATTTCTTTTCGTTGTTTGTTCATAAAAAATTAAAATTTTGTATTTTGGTAATCTGTTTTTGAGCTCTTAACAATTTGAAGACCTCCCGAATTTAGTTAAAATATGATATTTTATTCGTGGTTTATTTCACCAAAATATACAATTTTTATAATTTTTTGCTTCGGCAAAAGTTTTTTTCCCCAATCTTTGTTATTGATTTTATTCTTTCTTTTTCTTGTCACTGATTGTTTTATTGTTATAATTGCTGTGTCTCACTTTTTTTTAATTCTTGCAATAAACTTGTAGACGTCAGTTTTTTGTTTATTTTATTTTCCATTCTATGTAAAAGTTTGTTGTGAGTTGATACTCACATTTACTGAATGAAATAAAATGCAAAAAACTTCTTAACATTAGCATAGCATCTTAGCATTTCTAGAACCTATTTTTTAAGCAGATACTTTGCTGGAGTTAGTCAATCTTTACTTATGGCTAAATGATAACGTCTCTCGGTGAACATTTGTATTATTTACGTGAATCCAATTGAAAATATCTCTTTTATTATTAAATTCCCTGTAGAAAAACGACTTATTGTAGCATTAGTGTAATGTTAACAATATAAATTTGGAAGTAGTTACCTTTATTTCCCACGTTGTTAAATTAATTAAATTATCTTGTCGAAACCACATTACATAATTAAGATCTCCTAAGCACCGTGAGAATATACTTTGTCGTTTTTTTAAATTATTCTTGCAGTATTATTCGAAGTAAAAAATAAATAAGTCGCGTATGTTATCAATACCGAAAAACAGTATAAAAGAAAATTTATTTTAGTCGGGGCGACTTTTCGGGCGCAATGACTGGACTATCGGCGAGTGGCCGCCGTCGCCGTCGGAGTCACTTTCTTCGGACCATCCTTTTGAATGATACAGATCCGCGGTCAACGCCGCCGGGCCCCGGTGAGAGGATGTGACCCGGTTTTTCACCACCAAATTTTACAAGAATACGTCGGTACTCACCCGCGTGACACGCTAGTGGGGAAAAAGATGTGCTATAAAACCATAGGCGGATTTCGGAAGTGTATCGATTAATTTGTCCGTCTCCCTTGGGTAACGACCGTTACTCGAGAAGAAACCATGAAGACCTTCGTGGTAAGTATCCGGTAGTGACTTTTGTGCCCCCAGTGCTGGAAAGTGAAAAGTGTTGATTTTCGACGTTCCGGAAAACTTGGAACTGGACCTTACGAAATGTTTTATTACGCAGTGTCCAATAACAAATGTACAAACATTATAAAACGTCTCGTCCAGCAGTTCTCAACTTGTTACGTTCCGGATACAACCTCGAAAATTTCCAAATTTTTCTGCGCTAGTACAGGGTGTTCGAAAATGCTACTTCAAACATAGTACACATTTTAAAAATATTGAAATCAATTGGCTTTCGTAAAAAGTTACAGACTTTCAAAAAATATGTATATTATTTTTAATATTTACGATAATTCCGTTATTTTTCAAAATATTTCAAGGAAATTTGGTGTAAGCTAAAAAAATACGACTTTGTTTTTGTATACACCAAGACTTTATCGTCTTTTGTTTTTAAGATACAGGACGTCAAAGCATTTTTTTACCTTAAAATCAATCAATCTTTAAATGCAAAAATGTTCCGTTCAAGATTTTTTTATGTCCACGGCAATAAACTGATAACGCCGGTGTATAATCTTAGTTCTTTTCTTAATTAGTTTCAAATCATTTAAAAACTTAATTAAATAAAATCTTGCAAAGTACAACTTTTCACTTGAATACCACTGATTGAGAACCACTGATCTACTCTTACATTTAACAAAAAATACTTCTAAATTTAGCAGTTGTTCTTTTGTCTTTCATTACAGTTAATTGCCACCTTGGCAGTATTGACCCAAGCTAGACCTGAACCCCCAGTAGGCTACAGTTACCCAGCACCCTCGTCGAGCTACGGAGCTCCATCTGGTGGCAGCATCGGCACTCTTAGCATCGGAGGACATGGTTCCAGCCTTGGCGGGGCCTTGAGCGTGTCCGGCGGTGGTGTTTCACTAGGAGGCGGGGGACACGGTATCTCCTTCGGAGGTGCTGGTTTGGGAGGTGGACAAGGTATCTCCCTCGGAGGTGCTGGTTTGGGAGGTGGACAAGGTATCTCCCTCGGAGGTGCCGGTTTGGGAGGTGGACAAGGTATCTCCCTCGGAACTGCTGGTTTGGGAGGTGGACATGGTATCTCCCTCGTAGGTGGCAGCTTAGGAGGCAGCTTCTCCTCTGGTTCCTCCAGCTCGTCGGCGTTCTCCTCAGGTTTCAGCACCGGTGGAGGGTTCGCGTCTTCCGGTGGATTCGCGTCCGGTGGATTTGGTGGTGGCGGTGGTGCTGGAAGCACCCTCGTCCAGAAACACATCTACGTACACGTTCCTCCTCCAGAACCAGAAGAGGTCCACGCTCCAAGGCCCATCCACGTAGCGCCTCCACAGAAGCATTACAAGATCATCTTCATTAAGGCACCAACTCCTCCAACCCCCACCGTTCCAACCATCCCATTGCAGCCTCAGAACGAAGAGAAGACTCTTGTCTACGTCTTGGTGAAGAAACCCGACGAGCAACCAGAGATCCACATCCCAACCGTCGCGCCAACCCAACCCTCCAAACCCGAGGTTTACTTCATCCGTTACAAGACCCAGAAAGAGGCCGCTTCCGGAGGATTCTCTGGAGGAGCGATTGGTGGCGGAGGATTCTCTGGAGGAGCGATTGGTGGCGGAGGTATCTCCGGTGCTGGACTTGGTGCAGGCATTTCCCTTGGTGGAGGATCCCACGGAACAGTCTCTCTCGATGGCGGTGCCGTTCTCTCCGGAGGTTCAGGAATTTCTGGCGGTTCCTTCAGCAGCGGCGGCTCCCTGGATGGAGGTTTGGCTATCTCCGGTGGTTCTAGTCACAGTAGCGCTATATCCAGCGTCAGTTCTGGCAGTGCAAGTCTTTCGACGAGCTACGGTCCCCCAGGTCACGTCAGCGGAGGTCCGTACTAGAACCTGTGCCGAAAATCCATACGGGTAAATCTGGACGGTGGATCTGTATAGCCGTCTGGGTGCGATATAGACTTGCGGGATTCGACAGCCCCATATTTCGTTGTACATAGTCCATTTTAGTTTTAAGGTTATGTATTTTTTTATTTTATTTTTCTAGCAAATACGGTGACAATAAATGTATTTTTGTAGAAACATTTTTATTATTTCAAAGAAAGGTGTCGGTAATAATTAAATTAAATTAACATGAACCTGATCGGCTATTAGAGGAAACTATATTAACTAAATGTCGGTAATTTTTTTTGTGCTTGTGTTTTTAATGCATTATTTGAAGGTGGACCACTTTTAAGAATTAGTTTTTATGTAGCACATATGACGATCTGACGATAGTCTATATTCATGAATTTAAGAATAAAAAAAAAGAAGCAAAAAATAACAGATTAAATTTATCTAAGTAAAAAGTATTGGTCCACTAACCCAATTATACTTTGGCAACTTTCACGCAAGCTCAACAGTGCTATTTTTTTTACAAATTATAATTTATTAATTTATTCCTGAAACCGAGTGAATAAAAACACGGTACACTATTGTGAACAAGACACGAATGCAACGTTTAGTGGGACACATCGAGAAATTTCGGAATGAATATATAAATAACTATAAATGGACGAAAGTAGTTAACACTGGAGGTTTGGCAAGGTAATTAAATTAATATATTACAAAGATAATACTAAATTGTATTTTACAGAAAAAATTAAGTGTTTGTCGATGGAACTTGCCGGCTATAAATAATAAAAAATGAAAGTATACTTCGTGACGTCGTAGCTGTTGATTTTATGTTCTAATTTAGTGTTCAGGTGTTTTTTTAATTCGATTTCGGATTCAAACTTAACAGGTTTAATTAAAAATGAAGAGATAGTTATCTTCAATATTTTGCTCTCTATGTCGAAGGCTATGTGAGTAACTATAAACATTTACAATCGTTCAAACTTGAAGTGTCCCATGATTGTGACCTGAGGAGGGGAAAGTTTTTTTATTAGTAAACTTATGACAAAATGTCAAACATTTTTGAAAATTTAAAAAAATACTGCTTTCTTGATCTTGTAGAGGAAAAAATTAAAAGTGATCTCGAACGAAGTACCCCATTATTTTGAAATATAAAAAAGGGTCACTAAGAGGTATTAGTACTAAGAGGTAGTAATTCCAAGAGAGTTGTAAATGTCGATTTCAATTACACTCAGCACAAATATTAAGGGAGCAAAAAACAATTTTTTTTAGTGATTTTTGAAAAACTGTAACTTCCTGAATAATGGTTTATCGAGAAAACAAAAGAAGCATCTTTTTAGAGCATCCCTTTCGGCGCAATAAAAAGAAATCATGCAACGCAAAAATTTTGCAAAAATTTGTTTTTCAAAACTCCGAAGGCTCACAATTTTTTTTCTGGCTTCTGGCATTTAGCCCAATTCCTCAGCTTCAGTTTATTTTATTTTTTTATTTTCTGTCTGATTATTTCTCATCGAGATTTCGGCTATTGAGCGAAAACCCACCTTTTTTTATACTCAGTATTAGTGCAAAAAATACTTTTTCTGCCGTTTTGGAAAATCAACGACTACTTTGCGAATACTGCGAAAAGTACCAATATTTGTAGATTTTTTTTTAGCTCAATACATGCCCATTGGGCCTGTAAATTTTGAAATCGATCGGTGGAAGCGTTTTCCTTTCCTGAATCATTTTATAAAAAATTAAAGGATCCTTAAATCCTTAAACACAATTAATCATGGTTAAGATGGAAAAAAATTGCGTTATTTTTCTCACAATTTCACTTTAAATACTCGTCAAACATTGAAAAAAAAAATCAAAATTTTGAAAAAACTTAAACCCGGTCCTGTTCGATATATATTTAATACCTCCTGAATACGTAAGGTATACACGTATGCCGAACTTCTGTGTGTTAAGTGTTGCCTATAGCTTTACTTCTGCATCTCTATTAACAATACATGGCGTATATTCTGAATAGTCGCAAAATTTTTACTAAAATAGTAAATAGAGTACTGCCCACTAAGAACCAGAACTTATTTTTTGGATACACGATTCGATTGAAATTTATATAATTCATATGTTTTAAATTTATGAAATTTCCGTTTGTTTAAAAATCTAGGAGGCTTTGGAAATGAAAAATTAGTCTGCATGTAAATAGTTTTTTTAATTTAAATGCTCATTGAACATGCCCTATTTTATTATTTTTCTTGTCTATAGTTTTGTCTATAGTATAGTTTCTTGCCTACAGTTATCCACAATTTTTTCCACTTCCATAATCCGGAGAGAATATTTAGGTACATTTTTCTGCCAAATTAAAACAATGGAATTTCTTCATTGTCGATCACACATAACGGAGTATTGCACACATGGAACACAAAAATTAAGTAAGTAATATAAAAATACCCAGTACGGCAGCTGTAACAGACAATTTGGGTCTTACCATGATATTTTATAGTGGTATTAACTCCAACCCAACAAACCAAAATTTTTGAAGTTTAACACCCTGTATCTTTTTAACGAAGATAAAAACTTTATACGAAAGACTTAAAATTCACCAAAGAATGCGATTCACTAAAGAATACCATTTTTGGTCACCATTTGTGAATCACCCTGTATGTCTCTTATTTTTTTTTTGACTATTCCTAAAACTATTTTAAAAACAGAATTGAGTGTAACAAAACTGAAATAATTGTTTGACATAACTACATTATGATTATGAAAAATCCCATCTGCAGATTTCGTTAATTTGTTTATTTGTTCTAGTTATAATCTATTAACACTAATAACACTCGATACCTTGAAAACTGATAAATGTTCGTGTACCAAAAGTTAAGTAACATTCCGGTGTTGCTTAAATCTGCTCAACCCTTTCGTCACGACAAGAATCGACAATTAATCATAATAAATTACAAAAGCACGTCGTAAAATATTTCTCAAAATCTCCATTGTGTACATAGGAAGAGACAAATGTTACGCAATTGCAATTGTGCTTTCACCGCTTGTAAACACAGATAGGTGCGTGAAAATCACGATTTTTCAAATATGTACTGTCGTACAGACTTTACACGACTGCTTTCATCGTTTTTACAATATATTATTAGAGGAACAAATCAATATGAAGTAAAATTAATTTGTCGCATAAACCGTGAAATTAAGACGGAAACTTACATGTATTTGTCTTGTGTTGATCATTTAACAGATGCCAAACCGTGCAATTTACATTAACAAGTAAGTATACGATACGGTGTAACGTTTAAGTACGTAAGAATTCAGGATACGACTCCTTGGATTATTTTAAGCAATTTTCGAATTTAAAAAATTGTATACACGAATACAGTACGATCTAATCATATATTCACACCCACATCATTGCGTCTGTTGGCTAGTTTACAATTTTTTTAAAGGAACCGTTGACATTTCCTATAATTCATTTGTAAAAAATGATAATGAATGTCTTCGATTTTACTCTACGCAAATTCCTCTTATTCGATTACCATCACACGTGGTATTTTTAAATTGTTACGTAAATTATTTAAATACATTTAGGTCCTCGTAAAATACTGTTAAATAAATAAATAACGTTTTAAAATATAGAATATCCTGTTATAAATTAAACACTTGGGATGAGTTAATATTTGTGTATGTAACCTGATATTTTCGTCAAAATTTTAGACACAAAATCCCCCTTTTACATTAAAAATTAATAGTGAACTTCTTTTATGTTGTTTAAGGAGGTATATCGGGGTCCGAGGGAAGTGAGGAGCGCAGGGGGGGTCCTATGCTTTTCTTATGTGACTAAAGCCGCTGCCAATTTGAAAAAAATTAAATTATATCGAAATTATTTGCGATAAACATCTATATAGCAAAGAAATCTACTCATATGCACATAGCATACATATTGAGTAATTAACAACATAAAAATATCATATGTAAGTAGTTTTAAATTATATTTAATAAACGCATAAAGACTATGTAGATGCGGCAACAGCGCTAATAATTGACTAGCAGTTGTACACACTGCGAACCTACAGACCTCGAACATCGGAGATATTGCGCATCAAATTCGGGTAAAGATGCGTACGCGTTCAAAAATGTATTGTGTGTAAACTATGTACAATATAATAATTATAGGTAAATATATCGTATTATCCTCGCGAAGATTTGTATCCTTTATTTAAAATCCGTAAATCATTTCAACTGGTAAAACAACGAGAATTATGTTAATTTAGTTCTAAAGAAATGAAATGACACTCGCGCCCATCTCTCGTCCAAGTCAGAGAAAATGTTGGATGCAATTTTGAAGGTTCTGTGATAGAAATTACATTATTACTCACTGTTCGTGTTTTTCATCTTTATTTTAGTAGGTAATGTTACAAAAGTTGTGCAACTATACCTAATTTTTTAGATATAAAGATTGCGAGTAAACCCGATATACCTCCTTAATTGAAAATTTCTTCTATATACATTCAAAAATAAGTCTGAATTAAAGACGAAATAAAAGTTTCTACATCTACATGTGTACATTTTTTCATAATTTACTTTCACTGAGTGTGGGTGAGATATAATCTGAAAGTATGTGGTATCTCAGTTAATCCACAAATAAATAGAAACAAGGTGTCATTTTATATTTTCTCACATACTCAAATAGTGAAATATACTATTCAAAATAATGTTATTTTCTTAATCTACTCTGTATTTCTCAGATTTTATGCAATCTATAAGAAACACACAATGTACTTATTATTAATTGGCTAGAACTTAATTAATCAATGCAAATTTTATATTGTCTTTTGTTTAGAGATTGCCTTACATCAGCAATTTTATATAAATTCAAAATACGAGCATGTGAGATATACCTACAATTATTTGGCTAGTTTCATTCACCGCAGTTATATTATGCAACCAGCCTCTGAATTGGATGTACGTATTTGAAACCTCGATTTCTGAATGAAATCGCTAAATGAATTACCTCTATGAACAGGTATAACTAATGATATCCGCAAAGAAATATTTGTCGAACTCGTTTGATACTTTATTTGTCGGTAGACAAACATACTAGATATCTTTTCTGCCTAGTCATGAAACTTTAAAATCTTGACAGTGCATTGTTTTATGCGGTATCAACTATCAAGAATCCCACTTCTGATGGAAGACACAAAATAAAACTAATGGCGTAATATAAGATTTTAAAAATGTCTACATAGAAACAAAGCCGGACTTGATATTATAATAGTTATGTATTCTCGAGGCACACCCTCTATAATAGGCACAAGGAAATTATATACCTCTCACAATTTCCCTTAAAATATACGCATTTACTTGTCAATATTCTTTGACGTTTAAAGATGTCTCGAATTTTGCTTTCACCTTTATAAATATTCACGTAGTTATCTCATTACGGAGTCGTTTCCATAGCACGCCTAAATTTTTGTATCAAGGAAAACTTCTTGGGGTCATAATTAAAATAAATGCCTAATTAAATATTTTATCTATAATTAGCCAATACTGGCGCAATGCACTGTAAGACGCAGAAAAGGAAGATTGTAAATAAATAATGTGTTTAAATAAGTTACTTTAATCAAATTGGGATTGATATCAAATTTAGCATTGAAAGAGAAAGATCTAGTTCAAGATTCTGGCTTTGAGTAACATTGTTAAATTGTTATTTAATATTTTTGGGTCAAAATGTTGTTGACTTAAATCAGGTAAACTTTGCAACACTCTATAGTGCCCCTCTTTCATCCACCTGTTTTGGAAGGTACGATTAAATTCAAGAAATAGACGGTAGCTTCGTAAGAGAAACAATATGATTATTGCAGATATTTTGGTAAGAACTAGAAAGAAAAAATTATGAACTCATTATGCTTTAATATATACCTGACGACTATTAATGGTAATTTATTCAGCTTATTGTTTGTAGTAAAACTAAACACGATTTTTTTCTCTCTTTTATTTATGGAAAGTTACATTGCCATTAAATAATAGCACGCTTTACTAAATTTGATTTAACCCAAGTTATTATCGAAGAATGTTTCGCGGTATCGAAATCGAAATAAAAGCAAATGATACTTTATTTTCCATGCATACATAATACAAGATATATCATTTTTGGGGAAACACTCATTATTTTTATCGACATTTATAGACAGATTCTAATCAGACAATGACAATGCCAATATTTCATATTCGTTATTTATTTCATTTTCTAAGATCGATGCACGCTGAAATAAGCTACATTTATTTTATGACTTACCACAGCAGTAAACAGTAAAATTCTCATTGTAGTCGTTTTATAGACAATAAATCGCGCTTTTAGTAAGACAATGATAGAAAAGGAAAATCCTTCTAAACTCTAGAAATATTTTTCGCTGTGAAAGAGTACGGAAATCATAGGCACCCATGTACAAACAAACATCAGAATGTACCTTTCCTGTTTTGTCGAATATTTTGTAAAAATTCTTC
Organism: Anoplophora glabripennis; assembly: GCF_000390285.2. Taxonomy (NCBI): domain Eukaryota; kingdom Metazoa; phylum Arthropoda; class Insecta; order Coleoptera; family Cerambycidae; genus Anoplophora; species Anoplophora glabripennis. The sequence goes on from NW_019416285.1 coordinate 846,929, forward strand.
TAAACCAATGTAATATTGTTAATGTTGGCTTTGCTATTAATTTGAAGCCAATTTGAAGATTATATAAATCATACTTGATAAAGATCTTCTATGCTAACTTCAGAAAATAAAAGGACGTATCCAGATAAGGTCGTAGAATTTAAGGCGTGTCTGCAGAAAAACCTGTAGTATGAATAAATTAAATCTCTGAATAGTCGAAAGGACCTTCAAATTCGTGGTTTAAAAATTATGGTAATTCCTAGAGATGAATCAAGTGTTCACTCCAATTTCTTAATCTATCAATTTTGTACAATTCTTTATTCAAAAATTAACTATTTTGTGGGGAATATTACAAACTTTTCTTCTATCATTTTAATGCACTTCTTAATAAAATGAGATTAGCTACAATTTTCCTAAAAAGAAATTGTTTTTGTTTGGAATCTGATGTATTTTTTTGTAAAAATATCAGTTTGTTAATTTTAATTAGAAAATGATTACTACTACATATTATAACAGTGACAGGACATGTCTTTCCATCTCGATTTCTATTCAATTTCTGAATTAATGATTCGCTTTATACTTTTCAATGAGCAAATAATTTATTAAAAATGTAATGTTATTCCGTGTATATCCTTAAGAGTTATTTGTTTGTTTGTTCTTTAAATATTCGGAGGATGAGCATATGTTTCGATTATTATTCTGGTTTTCGAGTAGATATTAGTTAACATGTGACGAAATTCATAATCTCAAGAAGTTACTATAAAGTTGAGTAAAACAAACAGAATCATGGTGACCTTAATTAATAAATGAACACTATTAGCAAACAGAAGTGAATGACTTTTTGCGTCTGTGGCTATTGTTATTTGCTCCAAGTTTGGGTGGCAATGTATGTATCTTTTTATTACAAATTTGATTATTTCTGTTTGAAAAACGGTAGTGTACTTTTGCTCCATCTTCTTGGTGTAAGATGTCATACTTATTTAAGATCAGAACTTGAAGTTGTACATTTTGACCCAGAAAAACAACCATTTTTGACCCATTTGTTATTTTGTCTTTTAAATAAGTGAATATAAAAAATATATAATTTCAGGATTTTTTCTTATTTTGACAATTGTTTGGGTTTGACAATTTTAAAATACTTCCAATTTTTTTATCTGCAAATTATTTCACAAACAATGGAGGATAGCAAATAATACAATGTGACAATGAATCTATATTTCTGTAAAGCCATATGCATGCTTTACGTTTATTTTTAACTTAACTAAGTTCCCAAGAGTATGTAATAAAACTGTCTTATATCAAAAACTTGAAGAAATTAAGCTTTAATTATTGATTTAAAAAAAAATCGTTAATACGATTCTGAGCGAGGGACTTTTTAAGGGAAAAAGGCATTTTTTAACAAAAAATCGAGTATATAAACACAATTGCATTTTTATCATTATTTAAATTTTATTTATTATTTTTAATATTTATGATATAATTATTTTAATATATTTAAACACAAAATACATAAAACAATAACTGTAAGAGCTTTATGCCTTGCACAAAAACAAAACCAAACGAAAGACTTTATTAAAAATGTCAAAATAGGTGCCACATAACATAAAAATGTGTCAGCAATGTTCGACATTAAACACAAGGTACAAGAAGCCGATGCTCCTACTTATATATGCGAATTGCTTCAAACAAAAACTTATGGCTTGCCCTGTTAACTTCATTTTCACTCTGGCAGTTACAAGAAGCCGATGCTCCTTACTTATATATACGAATTGCTTCAAACAAAAACTTATGGCTTGCCATGTTTACTTCATTCTGGCAAGTACAAGAAGCTGATGCTCCTTACATGTACTAATTATTTCTAGATTGCTTTAAAATAATTATATGGTTTTTCTTCATTTTATAAAGAATGTGGGTTCTAATTTTAAACACTACACCTTGTATATAATTAGAACTAAAAGAATAGAAGAGAATATAATCCTACAAGTTGCCTAGTATAGAACTGTAGGTGATCTTGTGGCGAATATGTAGCTGCAATTTGCAAATGCAGCCGATACTCTTGCTCTTGACACAGTTCGGGATGATTGCGCTTATAATTTGCGAAGAGCTCTTCATTTCTTAAAATATTACAGTAACATGTTGCAGGTGTGTTCAATATTAACAGAAATGCAATCTAATATACCTGGATAATGTGTATTTATGGTTGGATCATCCAGTAAACATGTAATTAGTCAATTTAATGACACGATAAATCATTTTTGTTGTTGTGAGCAAACGATTGTTGTTTCTATTTATTTTTTCCATGTTATTTGTTACTAGAAAATACGCAAATAAGTATTAATCGAGAAGAAAAAAATATGAATGTTTCTGAATCGAATGAAATTCAATTAAAAAAGAAGAATGTAGAGTATGTAAGAAAGCTTACGAAAACTTTCAAAATTTTCAAAAAGTGGTGTGTATTTTTCCTTTGCTTATTTCTTGAGAAGTGATTGCTAGAAGTAATCTACTAATATAATATTACATATAATCTACGAAATAGCCACACTTTGCATATTCCGCTGCATTCGAATAAAGTATCAGCTTAAAAAAAGAAAGATTTAAAAACGTTTCGACCAGCATTTTGTTCGTCATTATCCGGCCTACTTGAAAATAGCCGTACATATATTGTTCAAGTACTAAATGTTTAATATCTTTTCTCTTTGTAGAAAACACAATTTCGTGAGAATGGTCTCTATTAAATATTGGTTATAGTTTTATACGAATATTTATTATTTATATTGAAACTTGTTAGTCTTTTGTAAATTATTTGCTTAACCCACAAATAATTTCACTTAGAATCTTTGAAAATGAAATAGGTATGATAGATAAGGTGTATTGACAAATCAACAATAAATAAATCCGTAATGCCTACCTATTACATTGTTATTAAATTTATTTAGCACCGTTGTGCAACCATCGTATTATACCGATGTCTAAAATATTGGAACCACTTGTGGTTTCATCCGGTGTCGCTTTGCAGCATTGAAATTTGACGAAAAAGGAAATCCACACACACCTAGTCTTGAGAAGAATTTACCAACGTCCTACCTGACATTTAAAAATAATCGCCTATGATTATAACAAGTATTGAAGCAATCAGCTGTTTGTCCATTGTCAATAGCATACATTGTGCGAAAAAAATGGCCCCGGGCGTATTTGCCAGCCTCACTTGGGCCCACCGACACATCCTCAGAGGTTGTGACCCTAATTTCACTTATCTAAATGTTAGAAGTAATACATAGGAAGATGTATTTTCTTTGGAGGGGCCTGTTACATTATACGAGATATGCTATAAAAGATCTGCCGCAGCATCTTCATGCACCATACGCTTTCCAATTGTTGTGTATAATATGAAGTTGTTCGTAGTGGTGAGTACCTGCACAAAAAAAAATTAAGTCGATTTTCCACGGTAAGGGTGTTGGTGTCCGCGCAATGGAAACACGCCGACGGTTGACCAGTGAAAGTTCAGTTTTGAATAAATTTCTGTATCTCAGTTTACGCCGCCCGCCGGCCGGTTTTGGTATCATCACCTTGGACTGGTGTATATTTTAATAATAATGGGGTGATTTACATAATATGTGGATACTCGTTTTCGATTTCGATGCTCAAGGAACTTCCAATTTTTTTATGAAAAACATATTCGTTAGAACAACACTACTAAATCACTGATGGTGCTAAAATTTGTTTTTAAACACTCACATATTTTGTAGTTACTGGATCTGGATTTATTTTTAAGGTGTTCTACATCTACGACTGAAGCGAAAAAGTTAGATATATTTTGAAAGAATTTTTTCGCAACAAAACAATTTTTCATTAAATTTGGCGTACAAATTTTACTTTTTCTGATAATTAAAAAAAAACTTAAACACCAAATGTAATTGTAATTACAATCACAATTGCTTATTTATGTGTGTTAAAATAGCGGTTTAATTTGTTAGTATTTTCTACATCAACAATAAAATTTAAAAAGTGAGTTTTTATTTCAAAATACCATGCATCAATATTTAGTATCATTTAGTACTATGTGAAAAAAATATTTACAATTATAACAGGAAATTATTTTTCAATTTCAATTAATTTTTGTTGAATATAAACTAATGCAAAAAAATTAAAGAATTTCCGAAATTTTTCCATGATTTTTGACAGACTGTATTATTATATATTATTATTTAGGTGAAAAATGGTCGTATCGGAAATTAAAAAAAAGTATTTTGAAGCTCTAAGATTCTAGTTTTTAGAACCAGCGCGACAAAAAAATTTTACATATTTTTTTTTTTGGATTCGGAAAAAAAAATTTTCAGCTAAACCATCGCATTTTTTTCAAAAATCACGGAAAAATGTCGGAAAGTCTTTTGATCCTTTAATTTTTTGCATTAGTTTAGATCAAAATATCTCACATATCTGGATCTGAAAATTTATTGCAATCTATGAAAAAAAGTACTTATCAAAAATTTATTATAACCAAAGTAAATATTTTTTTTTGGCGTAGAAAAAAGAACGTTAATAATTTTATTACATATAGATGTTAATTAAATACGTCGACAATTTGTAAGTGACTCTTTTTGTGGTTTTAAACGAAAAGGCCCGCGAGTCGAAGTTTTCGAAACCAGGATATGGAAATTCAAAAAATGTCACTTTTTCTAAATTAGTTCTATAAACGTTTGATTTGAATTCAGTGTATTTTTACATTTAATTAGATGAGGCATCAGCCTAAGTTTCATCATTCTGCACCAAACGTCTTCAGAGATACCTTAGCAAAGATGATTTTTTTTTTAAATTTCAGTATCCTATATCACAAAAACTACTAATTTTTGGATGCACGTTCATATAACGTTTTTGACTTAAAGTCATTCAAATAATCGCCCCATCAAATTTTCGAAGTAGTTAATGAACACCCTGTATACATAAACAAATTATTATAATCTCAAACTGTTTAGTTGACTTTTTGGATTGTCAGTGATAAATAATTTTTAAAAATAAAATTATAAGCTGTGACTATATTTTAGTCCAACATATTCTCATGCTACATGAGATATTTAAAACGACTTTGGTGGTACATTTTAAATAATTATAAATTATATGCGTGTTTCAGTAAGCAAATTCCTATTATAATTGCTAAGCAGGTGTCGCAGTATTTCCTGATATTATTGACCTTTTTATCCATAATTTATCAGTTTTATTTACTTATTTACTCATTTTATTGATATATATTTGAAAGTAACAAGATTCCAGTAAGACAATTACCTAATAAACCTCATTCAAGGTGGCTGGTAGGTGTAAAAAGGTTACACTAGACATCTTACTTGAGAAGAGAACACCTTGTATATTACATGGATTATTCTATAAACACTATGTTTCATTAAACATTTATGAAAATTAATTTGTTGTAAAAAGATCGCGGTTCGAAGGTATTAGTATGTTTGTTGCATAAGTCACCCACAACATTATAAAAAATATAGTTATATGTAGGAGTGGAACTATAGGTCAATAAAGTTCTTATTGTTTGAACTTTGTATGGTTTATAAGGAAACGTTTAGTTTTATATTTAATTTTAAATACATCAGTAATATCCATACAAATAAAGACAATTTACAATACATCGAAGGTGTAACCTTTATTTTTTCAATTTTTTTGCCCTTCTATTTTTTTTAGTAATTCGCGTTCAAAGTTTATAAGTAGTACCTACTCAGTATCTCAGTTGACCTTAATTGCCATGAAAGTAAAAGTAGGAAAAATGTTTCATGCGCTAACACCAAAAAGAATTGCTTTGGTACCTAACATTTTCTTTTATCCGAATAGGTGAGTGCCACTATCATCGCCTTGGTGCAAGGTCGACCCCAGTACAACTACCCCGCACCTTCACCACCAAGCGGCAGCTATGGGGTACCCTCAGGCGGGTCCGCGGGCGGAAGGGGAACCATCGGGGGTGGATTTGGTGGTATCTCGACAGGAGGCTTTGGGGGCGTAGGTGGGGGAAGTTTTAGTGGAATCGGAGGCCTTGGGGGAATTGGAAGCGGCGGTTTTGGAGGTGGTAGTGGAAGAGGACCTATCGATGGCGGATTCATTAGCGGAGGAGGGGGAGGTGGTCTTGTTGGAGGCGGAGTTGTTAGTGGAGGAAGCGGACTTGTTGGTGGAGGAGGTGGAGGTGGAATTGTTGGTGGAGGAGGTGGTGGAGGTATCCTGGTCCAAAAACACATCTACGTCCACGTAGCTCCCCCAGAGCCAGAGGATGTAAGACCTCGGAGACCGCTTTCCGCTGGCCAAGCCACCAAGCATTACAAGATCATCTTCATCAAGGCCCCGTCAGCTCCTGATGCAACCGCTCCCACTATTCCTCTGCAAGCTCAGAACGAAGAAAAGACCTTGATTTACGTTCTAGTGAAGAGACCAGAAGAAGCTGGAGACATCACCATACCCACAGCGGCACCCACTCAACCTTCCAAGCCAGAGGTGTACTTCATTCGATATAAATCCAAGACGGAGGCTACTGGTGGTACCGTTGGGGGAGGCGGTACTATTGGAGGAGGTGGCATTATTGGAGGAGGCGGTACAATTGGGGGAGGTGGCGTTATTGGAGGCGGTGGTACCATTGGAGGTGGCGATGCTCTTGGAGGCGGCGGTACTCTGGTAGGAGGTGGGGGCTCTCTGATAGGTGGCGGCGGTACCATTGGAGGCGGCGGTGGCACTATTGGAGGAGGCGGTGGTACTATTGGAATCACGACGGGAACAAGTTCAGCATCGATTACCACTGGCGGTGGAAGACCTTCCACACAGTATGGTCCACCAGGTCAAAGTGGGCCATATTAATCTTTATCGGCAGTTTAAATCGAAATGTGATTATTAGACGTTCCAAAATCCAGTAAATCTAAACGAAATTGTTCCCAACAACATAGTATAATATGCTTTGCCTATATTTTTTAAACTTATTACGTAGTTCCTTTCATTTTGGAACGTCTATACGTGTAAAAAGGTACCATTCATTGTACATAACCCATTATGTTGTCTTCTATTTTAAGTATTACTAGTTTTATAGTGTAAGCAAATACGGTGACAAATAAATGTATTTTTTCTAATATTTGTTGTTTTTTAAAAAGTAATATTGGCAAATGAAGAAATTTTATGAAATAGGTTGAATAGAATTGAGTACTAGATTTTCAATAATGTCATAAATGAAATAATAGATTGTGGGTGAGATATAACCTACAAATTAATTCAGTGCTGAACGGGGCTGTAATCCGCAGAGTAGTTGTTTCCCAGAATCCCATTAGTTAGAAAGAAGAAAAAGGTCTCAATTTATACATTATACTAATGTTTAAAATATAATTTGACACTTTTTTGAATTTTCGATTTAGTATTTTAATAATACTAGGCCCTATTTTGCAGAAATCCGTTATCATTCAAATTACATTGTTTCCAAAGTCTTTCTACGTAAGAAAAGTACAAATAAAAAGATCTATGAATGAATGATGATTCAATTTTTGCAATTTAATAAGACATTTACATTTTTCAAACGATTATTTGTTACATCTGCTTCACATTCTGAAATTAACTGCAAATTTTTTACACTTTGGTGTATGAATAATAAAAATTGAACCGGTTCTTTGTTTCCTATTATATTCGAAATTAAAATGTATTTAGATTTGGAGCCTCATGAGCAAACATTAACCTTAGCAAATATTAACACAGTCATTCTTATTAACTGGTTATATATTTATTAATATCAATGACTAACGTACAATTTGTACCGGACAAGGTTTATGTGTCAAATCGGTATTTGAATCAGCAGAATTCTCGTCAAAATATGTTAATTTGTCATAATTTCAATGTCCTCGTATTTACGTATTTTCCACATTTTACGGATTTAATAAGTAAATTACTGAAGTATAGTTAATTAAATATAGATTCTTCTCTGTAACTGAGACATTTTTCTGCATTTCCAAGTGTTTTCTAGAAATTTCCAAAAAAATGTATTTTATGATAGTGAAATGTAAAATATATCCTACTACTCTTGCTGACGTCTATTCTTAGACATCTGTAAGATGATTATGCTTGCACAACTTATATATTTATGAAGTTATATTTTTCGGCTGATAGCTGAGGTTACTCTTCTTTAAAATGTGGACACAGTTTATCGGATTCATTAAAATTCTAGTAATATAATAAAGGTGGCGACCTTCATGTCTTACGAATATTTGAAATATTTTCATCATATTCGTATCTGTCATTCTTTTCTTCGACATCAAGATAACTTTCCCTTTAATTAGCACATCAGGAGCTTTGTCAATGAATAATTCAACATCATCCTTATAATTACTACGTGCAGATATACATTATTTAAAGAGTTGTTAGACCCACATCCTTTCCTTTTTGGTCTCCTCTTAACAAGATGTTAACTAAACACCTCCTCAGCTCAGTTTAGATTTTTATAAAAAAAAATGTGATTCGACCTATGCACTCATTTTAAGGTTATGTTCAACAAGTATTTAAAAAATCTCACAATCAGTCTCATTTGAAATTGATGCTTAACAAATAGATTTGTCATATTAGACGAACTCGAAAGAACTGATATTTTTTGTCTACACAGATTGCTTTATAATAAATTTAGATTAATTCAATACTTTTATATATCTAGTCGTTTTAGATAATATAATTTATTGGACACTCACCATAACGTAAAATTAATGTAAAACAAACATATTTTTTGAATTTTTATTACTTTTTAATCAAAATTTGCATATATCATTTAACTTATAGGAAGTCTCGGTTTCTATAGCTGTTCAAATTGCAATGTCCAGTAGTCATCAATTCTAGAATGTGGGCATAATAAGGAAAAAACCTGACATTTAGTTCTTCCAGTGGGTGTACCTGTGACCTTTAAAGTTAATCTGAATTATATTATAATTTGTATACATCAAGTTTTCAGGGTATAAACGGATTATGTGGTTGTGGTTTGTGCATTTCTTTTTGTTCTAATTAAGTGGCGATAAGATTGAGCAATAGTAGATTCTCAATAACACGGGAATCACGTCATTCACTTGAAAGTGGATTTTGCAATAAAATATACAGTCTAATGACATATTTCTTAGATATTTTATGCTAATATATGCTCGCAAGACAGTCGATTATTTTTGGTAGATTAAAACAGAATTCAAGGAGTTATAGGTCGCATTGGACTTGGAAAAAAAATGTTTCCGTACATTCTAAGCAATGTTCACTGAAACTTCAAAATAATCAAATGCCAGTCTAATAAAATTTTCAAGTGAATTCTAAAAATTTTCGTAAATTCTTATAAAATCAAATCATATTTTTGATTAAAAACATCTAAATAGTTAAACGAATAACATCATAGACATGCTAGCCATTAATATTATATATCTGCAGTTCATTCTTGTTCTAATCTATAAAATCATTTTGAACAAAGATCAATACGAAATTCAGCATTCTTCTGCATTTTAAGTGGTCGCCTTTTACAATTAAATATATATCTGAATATTAATAGATCTATCTTTATAACCAGTAACTTTTTTGCGTCTATAAATACTCCACAACGAGAATAACCCGCTTTGTGGTCAAAACTGTATCTATAATTGGATTAAAAAGTTGTAATTAACGCTGCGAATAACTCCTTGTGGAATGTCGACATACGCGTATTATGCAACGCATCCTTTCGTCCTGAACTTGGCCGTTGGTCCTGCGGATAAAAATAAAGGCACCGCGTTACTGTCCCCAGAGGTGAACGATTCCATAATTGCACCTGCCTGAGATTCGTGGATTTACGCAAGGCTGAGGATTTCAGTGCTGTTTTTTTTTTATATTCTCATCTAAATGTTAACCTGTAACTGTGACCACGGCGTTTGTCCTTGCTATAAGGATGTCTCGATAAAGCACAGTGGGGGCGAGGTATAAATAGATTTTGTATAATCAAGCTTCAATCTTTGACCGCCTCCCAAACTATCTTTATCATGAAGCTTTTGGTGGTAAGTAACAGAAAAAATAGTGCCCCGTGACAGTGATCTAGTGCTAGTGTGTATTTTTTTGTTGGATTATTTAGGAATAGCAGTTTTGTTTTTTTTATATGGGTATTGTTTGAATACGTATAATTGGTCTTAGACCACGTGGTTGCTAACAATTGTTAAAGAAAGGCAAATATTTACTTCATAATTAGTTTTTTTGCAACAATAAAAGTTGGAAGGATATTTTTTTATTTACTCTTTTTAAAAAATTAAGTATTCAAGTAAAAAGTATCTTAGTACGCTTTTGTTTGTTACGTGAATTGCAAGTTTTAGCCATTATTTGTTTCTTGATGTTCCAAAATTTGTCTAGATCTTAAATTAAACTTGGATATAGTACTTTGTTGTTAAAAATAGTTAGTACTTTAGTGTTAATTTAGTGAATAGTTACTTTAAATAAATTCGTAAAAAATACCGGATATATTAACGGATTTTAACATTATGTTTAGGGTTTTCCTTTTGAATGTTACAACCCATGCTGATATTTAAAGTTTTTCGGTTTGTTATGTCGTGGTCTATGTTCTCCATCGACTGTGATAATAGATCTGCCCCGACATAGCCAAGCCCCAGAACAACAAAACTTGAAAAACCGTTTTAAATATTCCTTCATTTTCCATTTTGCTAACATACGCTGTATTATAACGTAACGTGTTTTTTCAGCTGGCAGCGTTAGCTGCTGTGGCTCTAGCTGATGCCTCTCAACTCGCGGGCTATCAGTACAACGTTCCAGCCTCGAGCTACGGGGTGCCCCAGAGCTCCGTAACCGAACGCTATTTGAACGCTGTGCCCACAGCGCCCCCCCTCGGCTTGAACCTACCCGCCTTCGAGCACCAGGACTTTAACGCTCTCAACCCGTTACCTGGAGTTGTCGTTTCCACGACAGCGGCACCTTTCATCGACACAGGTTTCGTGTCGTCTACCCCGGCCCCAAGCGTGGACTCTGGCTTGATCGTCTCCTCAACCCCTGCACCAAGCGTGGTGGGTGGCGCTGGCTTGGACCTGAACGCTCAGCTGCCGGGATTAGCTTCTGGTTTCAGTTACACCACCCCGGCACCTAGTCTGAGCTTCAATTCCGGAGGATTGGATAGTGTTGGTCAACTGGGGTTAGGCTCAGGTTTCGTTTCTTCGACATCTGCGCCACATATTCAAGTCACGTCCGGAAGTCAAGAAAATTTGAACGCTGACGTTCACTTGGCCAACTTCGGCTTCAATTCTGGATTGAGTGGGTTCACAACTCCGGCCCCAACTTTGTTCTCGTCTACCGTAGCCCCGACCGTCTCCACCTTGGCGCCTGGTTTTGGATTAGGTCTAGGATCGGCGTATAATTTCCCAGGTTTTGGACTGAACGCATTTTCCACTCCCGCTCCTATCGGTTTGTTGGGAAGCGGCATCAACTTCCACGGCATAACATCAGGTGGATCTATTAGTGACGCTTTCGGGGGATCTTCAGCCACCGTCTCGGCTGGAATCCTACCCCAACCCCAGCAGGTTTCCAAACACCTGTACTTCTACGCCGCTCCGGAGGATCCAGAACCAGCGCGTACTCGTATCAACGTTGCTCCCGTAGCCCCGCCCAAAAAGAACGTTAAGGTTATCTTTATCAAAGCACCAACTCCCCCTGCCCCACCTCAGATAAACATAGCGGCTCCCCCTCAAGACGAAGAGAAGACGGTCGTATACGTGCTGGTGAAGAAGGCCGAAGACACACAGAACATCGAAATCCAAACACCCCCTCCGACAGCTCCAGCTAAACCCGAGGTGTACTTCATCAAGTACAAAACGCAGCAAGAAGCCGAAGAAGCTATCGCGAAAGTACAAAACAACCACGACGAAGGTTCTGGCAACGTAGTTGGTACCATTAATGGAGGCAGCCTTCTTAGCACAGTACCCACCCTGCCTATCGTTAACTACGTTTCATCCACCACCACTCCTTCACCTCTCCTAAGCTTCATAGGCGGTGGGATTTCAGGTCCAATTCAGAACAGTGGTCTTACCTTTTCCTCCACAACCACCCCAGCGCCTTTCTTCAACTTCGTAGGGGGTGGAATCTCGGGCCCAATCCAGAACAGTGGATTTGCTCTCAGTCCTCAAGTGGAGGACACCGACATCAGTCAAAATTTGATTTCCTCCGGAGGACAGACGTCTTCGCTGTTCAGTACCGGTTCTCCCTTAATCAGTTCGCTAGCCCCAAGTGGTAGTTTCATAGGAACTACCACCGTAGCCCCTCCCCTTGTTCCTCACTCCACCTACGGTCCACCGGCTCTCAAGAAATGATCACCATCTTAAGCTGTAGTTAAGTAAATTAACTTATAAACGTTATATTGTAATATAATTATTTTGCGAAACGTCAAGGTAATTATGATATAATATGTATAAATATAACTACGTACGTCTAATGAGCCGTGGGTTAGACCAAACAAACACTGCCTGGTTGTAAATAATACGATTTTGAATAAAATGTCGACAGCTCAATGTGTATAGATGTAAAATACATGTTTTTTTACTAAACGAGTAGTTTTATTCACACCTACCTTAGGAATTCAGTGTTTACGAGCATTTTTGTGACAGCTGCAATTGCTAGGAAAAGTTTTACAATTATATGAATCTTACATTTAACTAATTTATACCTCCTTAGATAGCAATATATTTCTAATAAACAAAATTGTAACAACAGTTCTTAATATAATCTTGTAAAAATAAGATTAGTATTCATTTTTTAAAGAGGACTTAAAAGTGCAGTTTTTTATGCATTTTAAATGAACTGATTGACAAAATATAAAATTTTTGCAGCAGAAGTCCGTTTTTGTTTTTCAAATAAAAGGTTTGTTCAATCTTTGCTTCATTTGTTCTGTTAAACCTAAGCCTATGTGAAGGACGAACAACTTATTCAGTTTCCTTATAAAATTAAAAATGTTAATGCTTAAAGTTTTTAATTTTTGAAGAGGTTAATAAAATATATTGATCCAGTATGCATATGAGGTTATGTAATCGTCAAAAGTTATTCATATAAACTTGACACGATTTAGAACATTAAAAAACTAGCCAAATTGATCTATTTATCATATTCAAATTTCAAAATGTTATGTCTTTATTTATAAACACAACCGTCTGCAAAGCTGGGAATGGAAGAGGCAAATGGAACACACGAATAAATCCATTTAAATTTGAAAACGTTAAATAAAATTAAAGATGATTATTACCAAATATTGCTTTTTTCTGAAAAATTATGAAACACTATTTATTAAATTAAAGTGTTAGCAGATTTGAAACGATATTTAAGTAGATAATTATCCAAACAGATATTTAAAAAAAATGTGCCAATTGTATTAAACATTATTCCCAATATGGACTAGATTTCTAATTAGGCAAAAGTATATTACAAACATAACCCTTGTATATGTCTTATTTTTCTTAAATGGAGACTAAAACGACCTTAATTTGAATACCCCGCCACTTTGAACGCTGCGCCCTGATTTGTCGAACAAACGAAGGCACGGGACCTAAAAGTTGAGTGGTGGGGGTGGCCCAAGTGACCCAATACCTCTTTACGTAAATATGAGTTGAAAATACACCTATAAATTGTAATCCTTGGCATTATACCACAGCCATTCCTTTTAAAATGTTTTTCAAATGATTTATTGGGCCATCTAGTCTAAACCAATTACTGGACAAGTTCCCCTCCGCGTTGTCATCCACCCGGATTCATTTTTACCGGTTTTCAAATTTTACCCAACAAATCTTATTCCTCGACAACACTTCGTCTGCTAATAATTAGCTGTAGCAATAAATGTACTGTAATATATCAGCTCTTAGTATAGGTATGCCTATGTTAGATGACCTGCTTATTAACATAAATATTTCACGGTTAAATATGCAAACCAGGCTCGTTAGATAAGTGCGGAACGTCAATAAAATATTGTTAATAACCTTGAAATTTCCTAAAATTTGTAAATCCAATATTGCCAAATAGTATCATTATCGAGAATAATGGTTATCTCTCTACGTGGGCATAGAATAACGCTGTTTTATTGGAAATTGACAAGGTTGTTCTAGATGTCTGCCACCATTTTATCGTTTTGAATAACTTTAGTGCAAATTACCGTTTAGTTATTTGCATGAGAGATTGGGACAGGAACCAGTTGTATAACATAAAATCATTTGCGAGTTCTTTTTAATCGTTTGTGCATCTGGGTCCGGTTTGATAATTTTCGTTTTTTGTTAAAATCGCTTTTAAATTGGCCATATACGACCGTTTGCGTTAAAAAGGTAATACTATAAATAATTGTTAATATTCGGATTTGAGAAATTATTGACGGATTTTAATGTAATTTCAAGGGCGTTTTATTGACGCGAAATTATTTTTGTATAAGATGCCTCTACATTTAATTTACATATATAGGTAATAATTACATAACATTCCTGTATCTGCTGAAAACGTTATTAATTAAAACTTATTTAATTAATTAGTATATGTTAGGTAAATGAGACTACTTTGTGATGATATTCCCTATATATTATTCAATAATGTGCCTAAAACATGTAAAAAACGAACCATAACATCTTTTTATATGACAGTACCTATACAAGGTGATTCACTTTTTATGATTAGAACTTTAACCATTGATAGATCTTGTCAAAATAATGTAATTTTTCTTTCCAAAGGCTTCCTTTTAGAGATATAAGTTCTTTTTCTCAAAAACCAAGCATTTAATTTAAAAATAGTAACAGACCTTTTTGCTGTAGAATAAACCGCAATGTAAGAAAAAATATATTCAGTTTGAAAATTTTCCGTGGCCTAGAAATTATATTAAAAATAGGGGTTATCAGAACCCCTTACGGACGCCTATGATTGATCTATTTTCACAATAATTTGTAAAATCGATAGAGTTTTTCATTCGTACACTTCATAGTAAATATAAAACAAATGTCTTTCATAGTTTAAGAAAAAATAAATAAAAACCAAAAAAAAATTTTCCCTAAATAGTTAATTTCAGTGTTAAAACTTGAAAAAAGATAACACTGAAATGTATGTAACAAGAATCATATAAAAAGAATTCATAATGTTTTAAAGTAACCACAAGAATTTGTCTTTCAGACAATGACATTTTTTTGTTTATTTTTTTCAGTTTTTGATATAGAAGTAAACAAATATTAATATTATTCCATAATCTAGCCGTTTTTTGACTAGACATTTAACTCCTCGTGGCAAAGGAAATCCCATTACGTTTTGATTTTTTTTTTTTTGTGGTTTTGAAAGCTTTCTTAAAATTAACGTGTTAATTTGGTGAAATATTTTATTCTGTCCAACTGACTGACCCATAGAAACCGGATTTATAATTTAGCTTATTTCCAATATTATTTGTAATAACTGGTCTAGCTGTTAAAAATACTCAACTGATGATTTTTAATATTGATCCTTTTTTTTCGGGACTCGGAAATTCTCGAGAAATTTCTAAAACTTAAAAAAGTCATAATTTTGATAGTGCAATACGAAATATAAACATGCTATTATACTTAACAATCATCATTAACATTTATTATTTATTCAGTATTTTTATTAATTATTTATATATTTCTACTTCTACTAACAAAACTAAATTAAACTTGGAGTATCTTCTTCTTAAAAACCTTTAACTTGTTTTTTATATTAAACACTTTCATTATACTTATGTTTATTTCAATGTTTTTGAATCGTAGCTTATTTCTTCCAATAATTATTAATAATCATTCATCATGCAGTCTTTTAATTAAATAAATAGTAAATAAGGAATTTAACCGAAGAAATTTTAAAAAAACAAGCTTGTGTTCTTCCTATTAATTTATCACTTATAATCACAATGTTTTAATTAACAAAACAAAAATAAAATAATCAACTAAAAGAACAGGAACTAAATATTTTCAAAATCAACATCAACATTAGGTATCTGCTTATAATAAAATTTCTACACATACTTATAACAAGGTACATTAAAAAAATAAGAATCGTCAAAGTAAACTAAAGCCTTAAAAACTTAAAATAAATAAATCATGAGCTAGTCGAGAAACCACTTTAACCGCTCAGTTATTTGTCGAGAAACGAATTGAACGCATGAACGAAACGAACTCCAATCAAGAACTTAAGACGCGCGTGATTTTTAAATTTCTCGATATCTCCACACTTTTTTCTCGTCTCGAATAAGGCCAGATTTCCCGGGAATTCTCGCTTCGAGAAGTCTCGACCAGAAACCCTAAATACAGATTACAGACTTCAAAGGAAAAAATTGTGTCAATACAAAACAAAAATTCGTCTTTGTTGTAACATCAAAAAAAAAAAGAGTTTTGAAAATCACTTGCAAAGAGAGATTGTCTATAATAGCAGTATCTAATATGCTCCATTATATCCAAAGTCCCGCTTAAACATGTTAATGATAGGTACACTGTTTAACCGAGGTCGTTGTAGAAACAAAAAAATAAATCAATTAATAACCTGCAAACTCTAATATCATATTTCTAAATATAGGTAATCCCTTAAGCTTAAAAAGATGAATTCCAACAGATTATCACTCTATTGAGAGAATAAAATTAACACGTAAATTTCTTCTTGATTAAGAAACGCTTCATCATTAAGAAAACGCTTAATTTTTTGCTTACACGAAGTGATTGAGAATTATTTCTTGTTTCAGGTGGATGGTACGTCCTGAGAGACTGGAGCGAAACGGATTTTGACCGGAACAAAATTTTTACACAGTTGCACGTCAGATATGGAGTGTCTCCGTTTTTCAAAATTTCCGTCGAGCCTAACCCCAATATGCCCGGTCACAACAGCATCGTGTTGTCTCCCTCTGGACTGGGCCTGCCGGACAAAGAGTACTACTTCAGAGACGAAGATGATCGAGTGAGTGATATTGCAATATTCCACTGTTAATTCTCTGTAAAAATAATAACTCGTTTGTCGATTGTCGCACCTATGACACACTAATGAGGACTAATAAGTCCGAAACCGGTCTGTGCCTGGTGGGTTAAACTGACAAACGATCCTAGCTGTTGCACTAGGTGTTGCGAGCATAATTCAATGCCGGTAGGGGCATATAGCTCTCGAAGTAGTTGTTTCTCGCAACACTGACAATTCAAAAATAATAACGCCAGTTCATATAAACATCACAAATGCTTTTTTCTAGATAATTTAGTAGTAAAAGCAATAAATATTTGATTTTCTTTCATAATACAGCACCCATTACGTTTGTTACAAGTGTCTTTTTCTTAGACTTCTCGTAATTTTAGGTACAGATGGCTTACAAAGAATATATCAGGGACGTGATAATCCATTTAAGTAGTACCGCTCGGAACGAAGCCACCAAGTTTGGTACAGACATGTTTTCTTACGAAAAAAGAATAGCGGAAGTTACGCCTAATACGATCGACCTTCAAAATCCCGTAGCGATGTATAACTCTGTCTCTATATCAGAACTTAAAGAAACAACGCTGGTACGTACAAAATCTTACTGCGTACAAACTATCCAAACTTATTTTTTTAATTATAGATACCGTTTTATGACCTACTGCAAGCCATGTATCCAGAGTCAAATATTACGGAGAATACAGAAGTCATAGTTACCTCATTAGAGTATTTGGGGCATATCGCACAAATTATTTCAACGACCGACAGAAAAACCATGAACGGTTATTTAATATGGACACTAGTTCGACGGTATATTCCGTATCTATCTAATAAGTACACCTCGGCGATGGATACTTTTAATTCAGAACTTTTTGGTAAATTCAAAACTAGTTTTTGTTGATTTTAATTTTTTTGAAACATTTTCCGCCACAGTACTCGATATTGCTCAGTATTAGTTAAAAAGGAGTACCTAATTTATTTTAGGTATAGAAAAACCTTTACCGAGATGGGAGATCTGCGCCGGCATTGTAAGAAAATTCATGGGCCTCGCCACGAACAACTTTTTAGAAAAAGACAATCCAATTCCTGGCGAAGCAATCTCCGTTGTCAATAACACGTTTAATTCCATTGCCACTGTGGTGAGAAACAGACTTGGTAAATTCGAAAATAACGCCTTGTTATACCGACATCTAAAATTAAAGGTAACGACTTTAGATCGTTTCGTTTCCTCGGGATAAACGTATTCCGTTTTAGCTAGCCACCCTCAGGTTACAAGTGGGAGTGCCGGAAAACGCAAAGAAAGAACCTTTCCTGAAAAGCTACTTCTCGAGTTTGAGGATAATCAAGACGAACCTATTTGAGAGTGTAAAGAACGCGATAAGTTTTAATAGAAAACTGGAAGAAAAGAAACTGACGAATCTGGTTCATGAGGAACCGATGATGTCTTACGCCTTAGAAAATGTTCCTAAAGTGACATACTCCCCGTCGGACCACACCGTTGTAATACCCCGGAATTTGCTGACTGATCCCGTTTTTCATTATAACTATCCCAGGTATGACTGTTTAACAATTTTAATCATCCGTTATGTCTTTTTTCGTGTCACTAAAAGTAACGTTGGATCTGAAAAATGTTTTCTTTACCGTAAAACACCAGCCGCAACAAAAATATAAATATGTGTTAATAAATACTGTGATTTATGAATTTTTTTAAATGGCATTCTCTATGCTTATTTCTGTTAATGTCAAATATCGTGTAATCGTTAATCTTTAAAAATAAATCTTCAGGTCTATCTATATTTAAAGTACTTAAGGTGATATCCATAAATTACGAATTAAAAAGCGGTTTGTGTCATTAGATGTATTTTCAACAATTTAGTAGCCTTTCGAAACAAAATTACTACTTAATTATGAATAATTGGCAGAATAAGATAAACCACTTATTTTTCGATTGTGTATTTTTTATTATTAGCCATAGTATTTTTTTTTTATATATAAATATGAAGCTGATTTAAGTTGATGCTAAAGTTTTTTCATAAATTCTCGTGAAATTAAATCAAATAAAATCTAAAACAAAGTAAAAAAATTATCTGAGAATTACTAACAAAAAAATACAAACATGACGTATCAGAATTATTCAAAGTTGTCGCAGAGTTTCAAGGAAATTGCCTCCTTTTTCTTGTTTTTAATAGCTGTAACGTCCTTTGGACAAACACCTACACAAAATTCAGCTTCAATAAATTATATTACAACTCATTTCTGCGTTTTAAATTTTATTTTCTCCAAAAGTTTCGCAACATATACTTTATTATTTATTAATATTTATATCATCATTAATCTTCTATTAATTCGTTCGAGGATCATAACCCGTCCCCTGCTGTCTCCTCCTGGCTGACGTATCGGCATCGTTTGTTTCCTCATAAAAATTTGACGAATCCTGGTATGGGATTCCCTTAACGCCTCTTCGTTTTGCGTTATTAAAACTTTTTCTGTTATTTCTATATTCATTATTACCCCTGCTTCCAAACTGTGTAGAATTTTTATTGAACGAATCTTCAGAGTGAGAGCTCGCAGATAAATTTTGAATTCCATTTTTGACTTCTGCCAGCTCATGGTTTCCATAACTTATTTCATTTTCACATTTTGAAACGTTCTGTTTATCATCTTTAATAGTCGGAAATTCATCTAAAACACCTTCATCCGATGGTCCACATAATTTGGTAGAGGTATCAGTACTTTCGTCTCCTTTAGAACTACTAGAAGTCATTGGTACATCAGCAGATGATGCAAAAATATCACTTGTAGGTGTCACAGAATACTTTTCAATTGGAATGGTATCATTTCTATTACTCTTAATATTTTTAGAATTTCTATTGCTGGTCTTGCTTGTCGCCTTATCACTATCAGAGTGTGATGGCAAATTGTTTGAATCAAAAACTACAAATCTTATTCTACCTTTGCCTTTTCTTTTACCCATTTTAAAGCACTAACTTAACCTATAACGTCGCTAAAATAAGATTTATTTTTAGTATACTTTCTCGGGACCCTGATTACGAGCAAAAATATGCATACACAAGAAAAATGTGCAATTATGAACTAAATATTGCGGATACTGTGGACGGGGAACCCCCAAACTAACGTTCCTTTTCATAAAATTAATTCTCTCATTCTATCACATATGGTGGTCAGAACTAGATTTGTGAGTTTAACCGTTACACGTCGGCACTAAAAGGAAATTAGAAAGGTTGTGGACTTCTTTAGCGGTCTTAGATCACATACGTACGATACACTCTACTATAAAAGCGTTTTCCATTCATTTGTACTTCTGCACTCGGGTCGGACTAAGAATATGTCCATCCTCTATTCTCAAATCGAAAAATAAAGGATGGAAATAGTTCTAGTGCACACTGACAATAGCTGTATTTGTTTTACCACTTGATTAGTTCACTTTGGTCAAATTGACCGTGATTTGAAGTATTTGAACTAACTTTAGGTAGTTTAAAGTTTAGGTTAAACAAAGAAGAGTAGAAGAGGGTGACGCTGTGGTAAATCATTACCATATTTTTTCCAGCTAAATTTCTAAAGTGAAAATATACACATTTTGAAATGGAAAATATGTTACACATAATTTATCATGGCTGAATTTTGTGTCAGGAAATCAACTAATAAATTTGGGTCAAATGAGATCAAAAAGTTGACCCAATTGGTTGAAATTTCGAATTTTGGTTTCTTTTAGAAAATCACTGTTTTTACTAATACATTGCAACTTTTTTCTGCAGTACGATTTTATACGGATCTTTATCGACAAGATAATGTTTGATTTCGAGATCACCAAAAATTGAATAGTCCCGAATTTACTAGGATGTTTTTTATAAAGACCGAACAGAAATGGTGTTTTTTAGAGGTTTCTCATATTTACGTCCATAAACAAACTTTTCCAACTCTATATCAATAACAATACTTTTGTTTGGAGTAGAATCTCAAAATTTGCATGTTTCGTGCTTCGTGTATAACTTCCATCTGATGAGAATTCTAATTTTGCATGTGCAAATTTCCAGCTCTATACTCTATGGAAGGTTAGGGGTCGAAATAGCAGAAGCAGTAATATCATCGATTCTGCCCTACGACAGTCTATGGACATCTGATAGGAAGATCCTATCGCCGTACCATAAGACAGTCGACGATTCCATCAACAGCGTACACTCCGCCTTAAAATGCTTGAGCGATTACGCGTCAAACCTAAACTTGGTTCTTCCATATGGTAAAGCGAACGAAACCTCTCTACGAAACTTGAAACATTTATCGGCAGTGAGTGTGACCAACGAGGTACGTACAAATGTGGAATTTGTGACATATTTTATACGTCTTGTTGCTTTTAGGCGCTGAAATTGTCTTTAGAAAACACGGACCATCTTCACCAACCCTCTCTGGAGATGTACGAGGATTCGGCACTGTTTTTCCTGGCCTATTCTCAGGTAATACTCAGAAATAAAGTTTCGATGTAAAAAAAAAAGTAACGTGTTGTTTTTTTGCGTTTTCAGACTAAGTGTTCTGAATCTACCGTTCAGCATCAACTTTATGAAAATATAATACACTTTCAGTTGCCCCAGAAAGTTTCGTAAGTTATTTATTGTAATTTCTCCGTTTCAGCTTTGTCGCCTAACTTAATTTTTTATTTCAAAATCTCTTCTGAAATTTTGCCAGCCCGTCGCTGTACATTGAAAATTTTTTTAGGTTGCTTTCGACGTGGGCCCAAGTGCCGGAATTTTCAGAGTCCCTCGAGTGCAATCGCAACAGGAAATTGCAGTGCAGTGATATATTTTAACTTAGAACCTAGGATGTTAGGAAGAAGAGAAATATTTTTGTGATGTAAATAGAACTCTAAATAATTTTTATTTTTCGATTTACTGATAACTTATTTATTTTGTACAAGGCACCATGATATTTTATCTTTTGTTTTTTTATAATAAAATGTATAACGCAGTTTTTTTATATATCAATTCGATATTGTGATTTTTATGTATTCGACACAATTTTTATGTATTCGACACTATTTTCTATGTATTCGACACTATTTTCTATGTATTCGACACAATTTTTCATGTATTCGTCACAGGTGTAGAAACCAACATATCAAAATTGAAGAATCATATTTTTATTTAAAATTTGAAACTTTATTTTTTACTATATTCATAAAAAAAAATACAAAGTATCGAAAGAAATTTTAACAAATAACTAATAATCTTTAACTGCATCCACAAAATCGCTACCTTCCTCGAATATGTCGTCCTCCAGGTTCTGCGACGGCTGTTCTTGTTTTAAGTTTGGTAGATTATTCGCTTCGTTAGATGCAACGTCATTTAAATGTTCTTTATTTTCTAAGGACTCTGTATAGGACGAAAACTTCAAATTAGTTTGACTGCGGACGATCAGATCACAAAGTAATTACCTTCCTCGAATATATTATCCTCTGGGTTTTGTAAGAATTCTTCCTCTTTCACGTTTGACGAGGGAGTCGGTGTGTCGTCTCCTCGTATCCTTTTCAGAGGCGGTTCGAAATCTTCCACAAACTCCGTTATTTCCTCACGTTCTTGAATGCTGTTTTGGTTCAACATTTCTCTTTTTATGTCCAAAGACTCTAGAAAAAAAAATTGATGAATTATATACGGAAATCAGTGCCAAAATTTAACACTTATTTACCCTAATAACAGCAACAACTTTTATATAAAACATTTTTCCGAAAACTCAGTTTTGCTAACGAACTGCCTTAGATTAAAGAAATATATGAATTGGTTGCCTATTTTTTGCATTTTCTCTGTTATTATCTCAACTACAGTCCATACGATATTTGTCGAGATAGAATTTCAAGAAGACCCCAAGACTATGTTTTGCAGTTACGAAGTCATGTTTGTTCGGAAGTATATCGTTCTAATTTATGATGTGTGCTCTACTGTACTGTAAAAGAAATAAAAACACATTTTAATCCAAAAAATCTACTTTATATATTTGAATCTGAAAATAAAGTGGGAAATTTCAAGGCACGTCCCCGCTGCGGTAAATTGTTACAGTAGTTCCGATAACAGAACTTTATTGGCTGATTCTTTCCTGAAATTCTATCACAACGATGAACTGTAAGTGTTTATTTGCGTCGCAGTTGGGTAAAAAAAAATAAAAAATATATCGAAAACTTTTGAAAAAAGTTGCTCCCAACGAGTTAAAATCATGGTTAAAATTTTGGCACTTATTCCTGGGGCACCCTGTAATGCAAAGTGTTTATTACCATCGCCTTCCTGTATTTGTTCTCCCGCAACGGAACCATTTTGCGTATCTTTTGCAGAATCTTCTATATCTGATTCTACGTCCTCGGCAGACGATTTTATGATCTGCATATCGATTATATGAACTGACGGTTCCTGTTCCAAAGTAATCGACGTTTCCGTCCCATTTTCCATTACGTCTTCTTTCACCTCGATTTCTTCGTCCGCTTCGCCTTTTTCCAACGCGCCTTCACTCTCCGAGGTACTGGAAGTATCTAAAGTTGCTTCTTCCATACCCGATTCACTAACGTCTCTCATATCTTCAAGTGCGTCTTCACTAGATTTGTCCTCGGGAAGCAATACGGCTTGTTCCGGTGTAGTACCCTCCGATATAAACATAGAAGGGCAAACGGGACGGCATATCTTCTCCAAACTACTTAAACCGTGTTCGCACGTCAAAGCGATCGTCCTGTTGGTGCTATTAATGCCTCTGTTAAGAACGTCGATGGTGAGTTGGAGGGGCGGTAGGGTCTTTAGTGTGTCTTGTTCGTAGAAAGTCACGAAGACCTCGTACAGTTCCGCTTCGCATTCCCGGTTCGTGTAAGGGTGACTGGTCTCGGAGATTTGTATGTCGATTAAGGTGTTGATTATAGACTTGTAAAGCTCCTGAAATCGAAAGTTCTTTGTGAAGTTTATAAGTATAATAATTTGTGCAATAGAATCTCGATTATTTTTCAAACAGATGAAATGGCAAATTCGTCACAAAAACTCGTAGCGGAGAAACAATCGGAGACTCCCGATCTCGGATTACATCAATTTAAATAACCGAGTTTCTACCAAAACAAAACGATAACAAACGGACATACCTGCATGGTATTTGGATGTAATTTTAATATAGTGCCACTCAATAGGTGTTTCAAAGTATTTAAAGCGAACAAACAGTTCTTCTCTCGATTAAACTTCTCTGTGTTCGTGAATTCCCTAGAAACAAATTATTTAACATATTTTTACGATAACATCGCAACGGAATTACTCGCTCCTGTTTCCCTGCCCACTTGAAATAATTCTGTCTTGAACGGCCTTTTGTATAGCTTTCTTCGACTTATTTTTATGCACGTCTCCTGGCAACTGAAATAAGGTAGGTAGATAAAAAAACCACACAAAATTCCAATGCAATAGCGTCGGAAAATCTATAGGAAGTACTATATGAACAAATAATACTTGTAAAATAAAGTTAACAAACAATTTTTTGTTTTGGAGAGAATCAGGAACTCGATCGTGTACCGCCTTATTGTTACGTGTATAATTTGGCAGTGCCATAAATGGCCAATAATAGCAACTAATCGCTTAAGCGAAAATTTACAGTTCACTGAATTTAATTGACACAACATGTCAATAATACCTCATTCTGTTGAGTAAAGTTATACATATACAGGGTGTTTCAATTACAACATCCCACTTGGAAAATATCGGGATTAAAAAAAAACGGAGACGTCGATTTTCTTTTCAAGGGGAACACGTGAGATGGCGTAAACAAAAAATATGGTAATATAGGAAAAAATTCTAAGAAACAGTGTATTTTTCCTGTGGCGCATAAACGGCGAAGTTAACCTAAAAAATTCATAAATGTCGAAAATACGGTTTTTTGTTAATAAAAAAAACTTGAACTACAATCGAAAAACGGTAAATAAGAAAGTTGTAGCTATTGAAAAAATCTATTGATTCGTATTTTTAAATATATCGATTGCTGTATTACTTTTCGAGACATATCGAAAAAACCATCAAAAATCGACCTGTTTTGTTCCTGCTGTATCTCTTGCAAATTAAGGTTTTCAAACTTGTCATTTGCTGTAAATGTAGCCTTCGGCAAGCAAAAGTGCTTTTTTTAAATAAAAAAAATTAAAAACTTCGAGTTATAGCGAGATTTTCCGAAAAAGAGGTCATCTTGAAAATCGGCTCGTCTTGCTGGACGAATAGTCGTAGAGAAACGAGTGAAGGCTCATTTTTTTCCTTAAGAGTTGTACTTTCATGGTAAAAATGAGTGATAACGATTTTATTCATTTCAAATTTCCAAAAATGACTAAAAAAAAAAGTAAAAATTTTTTGGTTGCGTTTTTCTTGAATATCTTTTTTGATTTCCATTTTTCGATTATGTCTATTACATGAATCTATTGCTTCTGAAGCCAATAATATATTTTCAATAAAAAAATACTGTGCTTCATTTTTGCCACCTCTGCATTTTTAATTGTGCGTCAAAAAGAAGCATTCAAGCGCGGCTCGAGCTAACTAGCAGGCGGCAATTCGATTCCTAGAGGGGGGCAGCTGTTTTTTTTTTAATTCCGATATTTTCCAGGTGGGAAGATTTAATCGGAACACCTTGTATAAGAAAAACCATAAGTGACCCTATTAAATAATTTGCAGTACTTACATTTAAAGATACACTATTTTTTACTGGCGTTACGTCTTTCAAGATGCATTTTACCAATTGCGTTTGGAAGTGCGTATGCAAAGCACCTCTCGAGACCCTTATCCAACATCCTAACGCTTTATAAACCCTCTCCTGATAAAGGCTAAAAATTTTTTTAACGTTTCCCCGTCAGAGACATTAATTGAATTATTTTTCATAGTTACCTATCTGTTTTGTAACATTGGCAGGACTGGGACCTTTTTAAACAGTCTACTAGGATTTTAGTGATGGTGAAAGTAAACGGTAAAGCATTCCCATGTAACCTAAAACGAAATATGTCGATGTATACACGTATATTGCTTTTAATTTTTACTTAATTACCAAACGATAAGTACTTGCAATAACCGTAGCAACTCTATCTGCACCTGATTTAAAAGGATAGAAAACTGAAAGTCTTCCAAGGAATTGTCATTGGCGGTGCCCAGGCAGCGATGGACCGCAGTGCCTCTACTGATAACGTCTAAGACATCACTCGGTTTTATTTCCTTCTCCGCAGGAAAACCTTTACTGAAAAACGCGAGTAAAAATATGATTGCAATGTAATAATTAAAAAATGGTTCAAATATCACTTACAGCAACATTTTTATTATGAAGGTCAAACAATTTTTCAGGCGTCTCGTAGTAATGTGTAACATTTTCTGTGTATAATGTGGTAAATCTGTAAATTCAAATGCTTCTTGATTAGATCTATCACTCTGGTCAATTTCAATTTCGTTTTCGAAAAATTTATCGAATAGTTTTTGCACGGTGACGCACAGTTTGCTAAAATTGGTAGAGAAATTTCTTTTATGGTTGATTCCGTCGATTCCTGCACCTCCAACCTGACGAAATGAACAATAATATTTTATTTGCAGATTTATAAAGAAATAACTTATTACCTGTTGTAAATAATGAAAAGCTGTAGCAGCACTTCCAACTAACTGTTCTGAAGGATTTTCTAGGAAATTCGTGATAAAATGTTCTACACGCAACTTATGTGGCGCGAACCAACTCCCATAATACTTAATACAAGTAGCTAGAGTATTGAGTGCAGCTTCATGATTATTATGTATCGAAAGACAGGTTTCAAAAACTTTTGATACATATTCAGAAATAAATTTTTTGCTGAATTCTTGTTCTTCGTGGCTACTATCAACAATGCTTCCTGCAATTAAATACATGGGTATAATGACTAAATATCACGCAATACCTTTTAATTGTACCAATTGTTGTTAATTTAAGTTCTTTCAAATCATCCTCGGCATATTTAACCAAACAATGTGATATCCAAGTATTTCCATTTTCAGATATAATTTTTGGAGAACAGTTGTTTATTATTAAATTCAACAATTCTAAACCTTGTAAACGAGTTTTTGAAACTGCTAGCATTTTGTTTATGGCAGTTATAATGATTTTTTCATTACTTTCATTCCACAAATTTATATTTAAAATCGTTGATAATAAAGATTTAATTCCATCATCTGAAGTTTTAAGAGTTTCTTCTATCTGCGAACTATTCATTTTTATAGCATTCCTCAAGTTACTAAACGGAATTATTTTATATTTAGCCTATACATGAACTATAAACTGCAGCACTACTTTGAGGTTAACGTAAGTTGTAAACTTGTTTTGGGTTGGGAGGGGGAGATCACCACATAGCCCTACACTACCCACATACTTCTATAGAAGTATGTGACACTACCACACTACCTTCGAGCATATACCACTGGAGGTAGCATGCCATTGCGAAAAGTATGGCTGAGTATGCGAGAGAGACAGACACTATCTCAGGACATGCTGTCTCATTCTAGCACGCACGTGATTGGTTGGAGTATTCATTTCTAACCTATCGTTGACTTCAGTCAACGATTCTCGATAGTTGCCAGCAACACAAAGCCAGGCTATCTATGAGATATGAGTTCTCATCCCAGCGTGTCTTTTAACAATTTTCATGGACTGTCCAACGATTTTCTCAAAAACTTTTAGTGCTCAGTAAAATCTGAAAAAAATGAGGTAAACTATAACGGCCCTGATCTTTCCAAAACTGTACTCAGTTCCTCTCTAGCTCCACCAGGTTCCGAGAATTACGATTTGTTTTCTTCCAG
>NW_019416286.1:0-127159 GCF_000390285.2 Anoplophora glabripennis
ACTTCCTGATCAGTTATCAGAACTGAATCTGAATTTCATTATCAAAAGATATTTCAACTTGATTTATGGAACTCCTTAGCAACATGCAATCGATGTCTTAGCAACCAAACTAGATTTAGTTAAATCCTAATTAAACTTACTTTACCAATCCGGACGTAAGTACATTTGATGAGAACCGTTTAAAGTTTCAAATTCAGTTTCAAATATTAAATCCAGTTTAAAGTTTTAAATCGAATTTAAACTTTTAAATCCAGTTTAAAGTTTCAACGCTCAGTCGCTCAATTTTTAAACTTGCGAGAGAATAACAATAGTTTTCAAGCGTAATGAGAAAAATATTCGAGATATCCTAGCATACATCGAATATGGAATTCACTGTACAGTCTGAGATATACCTCCATTGTCTCGTTGCTATCGACTAGCGGCTCAGTACAGTCAAGAAGGCGGATACAAATTTTTGGCAGGCTCTCTGGCGTTGGTAACAGCCACAATATCACCCCGACAAACAAACGAGCATGAGTAATTACCACAGTGGAATGCCTAAGAGTCTCCAGGAAGTGCTATCATTTGCACGCTAATTGTTGAACTCTATAATAAATCAAGTCCCCGGATCGATCGCTATCTGCATGAGCCAGACGTTATGGCACTGTTTATGTGCAAGTGGCAGAAACTGTATTGCAATAAAATATAGTCTGTGATGCGACATACTGAAGTTAAACAGCGACTTGTCCAGTGAACTTCTTGAAGTTGATGCAGTATCTGAGGATTGTTACAGTTCTCACAGATGGTTTTCAAAGGAGAAAAATTGGCATTCACTCGCCAAAGTAATGTGAAGGAATAGGAACGACGACTTTGTTTATCTGGAGTCTGAAGATTTTGAATAATATAACATTTACAAATACGTCGGAAGATGTTTGTCAGAGACTGATGAAACCCGGCAAACTGATTAAACTAATCAAAGAGGAATATTCACTTGGCGTTGAAGATGAAAATACTTGTGGGCATTATTATTAAAATACAAAAAAATCTCGGAGTCTATGGATAATAAGGATATAATAATAAATAGATTTATGAGTTATACGGAATGAGAGAAAAGCAGACTATTAATCACATTTATCGTATAAACTATTCTTTAATAATTTTAAAACTAAATTGTCTCGTAAAGTAAAACTTCGTTTTTTTTAGTTTAATATAATAGAATAAGTACCTGCTTTATTTCCAACAGGTTTAACTTGCTCAATATATTTGGCAACTGATAATGTGAATTATTTTTAGTTTCTGCAATAGGAGTGTTTTTTGTGCGATGGGCCAGAACTTTTGAAACATGTAGCAATAATAATATATTAAAGATTTTATGATAACTTTTGTGTTCGACTGAAACTAATGAGTATCATCACTTTTATTAAAATGGACAATGGTCTGACTCTAATGATTATTACACATATTGGAGACTAAAGTATAAACAAATGGCAAATAAAAATGTCAAATATTTCAAATTTGCACATCGAATAAGAGTAATAAGAAACAGTATTAATTTTACAAGAGATAATAATGTAATGTAAATATGAATTTCTGATACAAACAAGTGTACTAACAATTTCTCATTTGTTTTTGGGCATTTTGAATTTGCTCACCAATATTTTCTTGAATGAAAATATATTCAGTTACTGTAATGTTTTCATCTTAAACTAAATAACGATAGCAATAAAATAACGAATTTAAAAGTTCAGAAATATATTTTTTTCTTTAATACAATTATGTATATATGTATATGCATTATGGTACATATTTGTGAAAAACGTAAATTTTTTTTATAGCCATTACACATTTTTGAACAGTACATAACAAACGAAAAAGTTTCAAATCTCGAAATCCATAATTAGTGTCTATATTCATCAATATCAAGGAGAAAGGAGAAGTAATAACTCAATATACGTACTGTTTGTGGAACCTGAGCTAAAAATATTCAAATTTTGTTATAATTACTGTTGACCTGAAGCAAATTTGAGATAAGCCAATCAATCAAGTTGATGAGATGTTTTCTACAAGATACAAGCTATTTTAAATTAACAAGATTGACAGGTTATTAGCTCAAGATCCTAACATAAATTAGAAATAATTTAGACGACTTCAGATACCTGTACAGGTTGTGGCGATATTTCCCGGACGAAAGTGAATTGATTCATATGAGGGTAGATTGTTGTTCAGTTCGTTTTGTTACCTTTAATAACTGATATTTTGCTATTTGAATCTAATGCAAACATAATCCCTACACCTAATCATGAGATCTAATTCAAATCTCGCATTTGGAGATATTCATTTTCAAAGTATATCTTCCAAAGAACAAACTAACTATCAGTTAATATTAGTTATTAATTTCAGAAATCGCTCTTTCTTTACTTAATGACAGTTTATGCTAGCAAATCTACGATTATATTATTATCAGAAGGTTCAAAAAGCTTTAACCTGCTTTCTTGAAAAGACCAAACAACACATACATTTCAGTGAAAATTCACGATGTGCACTGAAGTAATATTGGAAATGTTGGCGCGATATTAATTTTTCCTCAATAAACTTCTACGTGTTCCGGTTTGCAACTACTGGATTTGAAGTCAATAGCGCCTTAAAAATAAAATAGTTATGGCACAAACCGTAACACAACGTTTTTCTATGATTAAAGCAATGCTAACATTCGTATCTACGCTCATTTGTTAGAATTTACTCATGTATTTCTGTGAATACTGCATTTATAGATAACATTTCTTCTTCCTCATAAAATAAGTCACAAAATGGTAAATGTTCATGGTGATGCTTCAGGTATCTACTGTATTATACAAATAAATTTAAAATATCAATATAACTAATAAGTGTAAATTCTAGAAAAATATTTAAGCGCTTGAGCAATAAAGATCGGAGGGAGGGGAAGGGGAGAGATGTGGGATTGGAGGTAAATTTAAAATTCAATCACGATAAGGGAGGTCAATGAACTCCAAACAGCAGTTGAAAGGTAAATTTAAAATATGAACAAAATTTGGACAGGACATAGCTAATACAATGAGAAACATCGCCTTAATGTTAAAAATGCTGTCACCGCCGTTCTTGATGGTGAAAATTCGAAATATTTGAAATTATTCAATTTTCGTGGTTGAAAACAGTATTGCATTATCGAAACCAAAAGAGTTGCATCAACAAAATTTGGACAGGATATAGCTAATACAATGCGAAACATCGCCTTAATGTTAAGAATGCTGTCATCGCCGTTCTTGGTGGTGAAAATTCGAAATATTTAAAATTATTTAATTTTCGTGGTTGAAAACAGTATTGCATTGTCGAAACCAAGAGAGTTTCATGGACAAAATTTTGATAGGACATAGGATACACAAAAATAAAACATATATTTAACACATACGCAGAACATATTTGTAATTAGTGCCCAATTTCCTTCCCTAGAACCTATATCTATGATGTTAGCTTCTAAAATTAACGTTTAGTTCTTAATTAAACAATTAGTTTAAAAAAAAAACGAACGAAATTTGTTAACAAATACCTGGAGCAACAATTTCACGGAAAATCAAATCGACTTTTGGCACACATATTGGTCATTGGATTTACCGTCTATTCCATTTTCATCAACATACATCGCTTTTTGCAATAATAATGCGCAATTATCGAAAACTGAATTTTTGGCGTTCCATCTTTATTTTACAGTTAACAAATTGGTCATACATAAAATTGTAGATGATTTAATTGCATACAACATAAAATAACTAATTTTCTCGATAGGTCGTCTAGATTTTCATGGACAGTAAAGAAAGTGGAGAAAACGTAAAGCCACTTATATGCTATTTGTCAACTTAGCGTCACTTCTCTCGAGTTACTTTCTTAATATTATCATTCTGCAAATACTTTCCCGTCAAAAAGTGCGATAAAATGTCTACTAATATTTTTTTTAGTTCTCAGGTTTTACCATCTAATTCGACTGGAGTATAACAATTTTTCTTGGTGGCATTTTTCGATATTTCAAAAGACTTTGCTTGGGGACAAATAGAGACATTTTTGTTTAAAAATTTGAGGATAAACGGGAATTTTTGTAACGATTAACATTTCCTCAAAAATTTGCAAATAAAAAAGTTTTTCCTCTTCAGAACCTAATTGCGGGGCACACTGCTATATTAGGAAAATACTATGGCATCTCCTTGGTCAGTCGAAATTGTGGAATCTGGTAAAAATATGCTTTGTACTAAAAGAGTTGCAATGAATCACTGGAAGTTTTAAGTATTATTTTGATGATTTTCTAGCGATACAATTCATTTACAACTTTTAAACCAGTTACACTAACCCACTAACCATTTTACCTACAGACATTTAGTATTGGTCTAAATATAACTCTATAACATATATTGACGCAGTATTATATCATGCGTTTTTTGTTTCGTTTAGAGCACATTTAAGGAGTTGAACGCCCTGATAAAATAGAGGTATAAATACCCGCAACCGTCACATTTATCGATATTCATGAAATCAGCGACATCACTTTGCGATCCACTCTTAGTTGCAAGTTATTCTATTTTCATGTCGGTCGATCCACCGTCTGTAAATATTAACAACACACAAAAATAAACGTCGATTGAAAGAAACCGCCGGATCCTAACAAATAGCCGCGAGACGGAAACTATGGACGCGAGATGTGGAAGTGCGAGTGTTGCGAAATGGCCAACAGGTGCGGTCCGCGAACAGGATGAATTCGAAGTGGGAAATTTCCTAGCGCGTTTCTTACAAGTGTTCTCGTTGGAGGAGTGAAAAACAGCCTACTAATGAGACATGCAGATGATATTAGTCGCAGGAGGGTAAGCCCCAGTAGTTATAAATGTAGTCGACACAAAAAATATTAAAAATTGGTGTTTTCCCCTCGGTATAAACTGGGTTGTTCTAGTGCAAAACATTTGAATAATAAGTTTTAAGTTATCCCGACAGTCTACTATAAATTAACATAAACGGCTTAATAGCATGTGATTGTACAGGGTGCTTTCTAAGTCCATGACAAAACTTCAGTGGATTGTTCCTTGAAATTGCTTTATACCAAATTTAGGTCTTAGGGTTATAGGTCTAATGGCATCTGATTTTAGAGATACATAGCGTTGAAATAAAAAAAAACATATATCTTGGCAGGACCTTGACAGGATCAAACGGACCTCGGTTTCGGGCTCAGTGACCTCGAAAACATAAGGATATAGTGGACTTGTCCTATGCACAGAATTTTTTTTTGTGGGGCTGTGTATTTCTAAAAATTTGATCTGGAAATTGTATTTAATCGACAATAGAAAATATGAAAAAAAATGTCTTACATTTTGTTCGGAAAATGGGTTCTTTCCGAGGCATAAACATGCTCTTTAATTTAAATAAGTTAACTAATTCTAAAACACAACTACGAGAATCAATGTAGCCATGAAAAGTTAAAATAGAAAAAGATTCCTGTATAGAAATTTTTAATTATTATCTTCTTCTAATTTTAAAA
Source organism: Anoplophora glabripennis (assembly GCF_000390285.2). NCBI lineage: Eukaryota > Metazoa > Arthropoda > Insecta > Coleoptera > Cerambycidae > Anoplophora > Anoplophora glabripennis. The sequence goes on from NW_019416286.1 coordinate 5,513, forward strand.
ATTAGTTTTCAAATAAATAACATGTAAATGATTCATTTTAAAAATAAAGTGAAACGTACCCTTTATTTGCACATTGCACTGTAAAAAAATCATGTGAGTGAAAGAAATAAAGGTTCGGAGTGATCCATTGAGTGGAATTATTGAGTACATTTTCACTCAATATTGAGCATTTTATACTTTTTACTTATTTGTGATTATATTTACTAAAACTGAGAACTTTTACTCAAATATAGGTCCTCTTTAAATAAATTCTTCACTTAAACTCGTATTTGGTGCACTTGTACCTAAATCAGAGTAAATGACCTCATTACTGAGTGAGTTTAAATATATATTAATTTCGAGTAATTTGAATGGCGCCATACTGCTTCCGTAATCTCGACCACAGTTGATTGGGGCCCGTTAGATGCTCCAGAAAAGCGTGATCACCAGGAGAACAGGCCTTAGCCGGCGACGGCGGGTCTCAGCTGGTGGGTCTCAGCCAGGACAGGACGAGGCCCCGGAAAATGAATTAATTTCAACACTGTACATCCTAATTAATCATGTATGAGTGATTTATTTATAACTAATTAATTAAGTAATTAATTAAAAACCAAGTCTGAGGTCTGAGTAAAAAATGACTTAATAATAGTAAAATTTAAATCGTATTAGAGAAAAAATCAACTCTAAATTGGTTTTATATACGTAGAAAAGAGTCAAAAGTCGCTCAATTGTCGTTCAGTCATTTCTGATGCAATAGTTTCATTCAGTTGTACTCATACTAATAGAGTGAAAATTTAGTGAAATTTGAGTGAAATTTTTTTACAGTGCATATCCAATTTCCCAAATGCTCTGTGACATCGAAATTTTGAGGTAATCAATTCAATTGAGGCTCAATATGTTATTGTTTTTAATTATTGTAATCAAACCACTGCATTTAACGTAATTTTCACCAAAATAACCGGGTTAACGGACACTTGTTCAGCACTACACGCCATACACCACGCCACGAGATGACCTAATGTGGACGATAGGAATAGACAAAGACAACGCACGACAACCGTAGGATGGGGTGAAGTCACACAATAACGAGGACATTTACTGAAAGTGCACCAAATACATACGAATTTTTCTACAGAATTTATGTAACGGGTACCTATGTATATTTGAGTGAAAATAAGTAACTATTCAGTATTAGTTCAAATATTATCACAAATGAGTATAATTATCAAAATGCTCAATAATGAGTGAAAATATACTCAATAATTTCACTCAAGCACTTACTCTACATACCAGACACGTGGAAATTTCAAAATTTCAAAGAGATACTTGTATTTCTATTTGTTCTAATATCACCGTATTTTTACGTGAATATTTAGTTTATCTACGTGTGTAGGTCAATAAAATAAGCGATGTTCTCTCAAATATTCGACTTTCATTTGAGGATAAATTGTTATTTTGGGTATTCCGTCAATAAATCTACTATTCCATTAGGTATAGCATAAAATGCTGTCTGGGCATGCTGCAAACATATGTTGTGTTACGAGGCAATCCGATATGTAAATTGCGTAGGATTTTTGCCACCATTTCCGCTCTTATAAATAGTCGTTATATGTATGTTAAATGGGATGTTTAAGATGTTTCAACTAAGAATTTTTTCTTCAATATTCTAACAAAACTGACATTAGAAAGGTATCAACTGGTCAAAATATATTTTTGTGTGATCTCTTTTTCTATCTCACTTTTACTTGTTGTTACTTTAGATGCGTTATTAGGATACCAAATAGTTTTAAATTCATTTATATTTAAGTTTAGTTATGGACAATTCTATTTATTTCTAATACAATTAAATTTTAAGCATTTAAATGTTTATTTAATTACCATTTCATTGGTGCAATGGGTAGGTGTATTTCTATTGTTCTAAATTTATTTTGAGTAGTACGAAATTTAAAAAAAAATAAATTAACTTTATATGTAGAAATATGTATAGAAACTCCCGTGGTTAAATTGGATTATTAAAATTAGGAAGTTCTTTAGTGGGAATAGAAATAAATAAAACAAATACTTATTATTTATTTTAAAGTGACTTTTGGTGTTAAAAATATAACCACATTTTTAGATTTACGTATTTATAAATATTAGGTTTTTTTGTAACTGATTAATAATATTTTGAAAAGAATTAGTCTTTTGATGACTACCGATTCCAACTTAGAAATTTGATACATTAATATTTGAAAGTATGTGTCGTTACATTTATGTCTAAATAACACAGTATTTCTTTGTTTTGTTACATCAACAAAATAGTGGTGAAAGTATTTTTGTGGACTTTTTAAAATTGCCAATGTTAGGGAAAATATTTCCATTACTTATGTCATAATATCTTAAGGACTTGTCAACAGATATATTACAAATTATATCCAGATGGTGCTGAATGTTTACGAAAACTTTTAAATCTGGAATTTCGTCTAGACTGAAAGAAAAATGAAATGTAATTTCATTTCTCTTTCACCAAACGGCAATATCAGTTCAGCAGAAAAAGAAATAATATTATTTAATCTTTTGAAATCTGAAATATTTAGTTAATGAATGCTAACTACCGAGTAGATCATTTGTTGCTGCACAGCCATATCACATTACTTTCACTCTACTGTGTTCACTAATTAATAAATACTTCCCTTACGTTCTATTCCATTGCATTTTATAAAAGATAATTATAGAGAGGCATATACGTAGGTACCACTTATATCCACCGCATACTGCCAACTAGATCACGGCGCTATTAAACAGCTGATTGAAAGTAATTTTAGCAAATGGAAATAAATGAACAGGTCGCTGATATCATAAATGAAGAGGAAAATAAATTATGTTGTCTAAAAATAATTTGGAACACCTGGGTTTTTCTTAGAATTTCATCGTTTTCCGCTGAAAACATTTTGATCATCGTCGTACACTATAAATACCACTGAACATTTCATTTACGTTCCTATACACTTGCGTATACTAGGTGTAACATGTGGGCGATATTCGTTCATCCCGTCATTACTCATTTTCTCAACACTTAAGGAACTTTTACTTTCTTTTATATTCATTTCCCTTGAAGTACAGACATGGAAATTAGTACGCTTAAAAGGATGTGTATTGAGATCCTGCTGAATAAATAAAATGTTATTTTTACCGGGTAAAGAGCTTTGTTAGAATCTCAGTGGGAGTTAGGTAAATAAAAATTGATCAAATTTAACAATGAAAAAAGTTTTAAGTAGATAGTAAAATCAAATTTGTTTGCTTTCTGTATTCAACGCTTCTATTATTACTTTAGTGGCTTGTGGTAAAGTTTGTAGAGGAAATTATTGTTTATTGTTCTTTTAAAGATGAAAAAAATATATTATAACTCATATGATCTGCGTGTTTGAAATTTTTTTTGTTTTGTTTCAGGTAAGTTTCTGCTATATATTCATGTGGAATCTACCTCAAGTAAGTTACTATAACCTACTGTTTATTTTATATAATTAATATGTCCTAAATAAAGACTAGTAAGTGAAATAATTTGAAATTGTGCACATGTATTTTTGTAAATATTGTCCAAAATCTGAGGGCTTTTCCTAAAATTTACATGCTCCTGTAGTGGCTATATAGGTAACAACAAAAAAGCCAGATTTTCGAGTAAAACTTTTTAAAAAACCAGGTTCACAAAACAGGCCAAAACTGGCATTAATAAAAAAATGTATATACTTACTTTTATCAAAATAACTAAGAAAACGTTTTGAAAATATTTAAAGAAGATTGTCAAATCATTTTCGAGTAGCTATATCGCCGTAAAGAATCGAAAGTTGTCCCTAGTTCATATGACCTTTTTGTGTTAATTTTTTCAAGAAACGCCCTGTAAAAGTTTGGTAATCGAAATAAATGACACCCTACATATTGCACAAGGCAGAATTTTAAGTTAATAATTAATGTCTTAATACTATATTTATCATAAAACTGGCTAAAATTTGTATGTTTAAGGAAAAATAAAATAACAAAAATAAAGGTTCCATTACATAAGTTTTGCCTAAATAAATATACTCAAATGAATTAGGTCGTCTTCAACAAAATCTACACTTATATAGATCATTGTATCAAGGATTGTCTTCGATTGATAAAATAGTAACAAACCACATTACAATCGATTTTACGTCGTTTTGGCAATTCCAGTAATTTGTTGTCTGCTAAAAAAATACTTTTACTGATTATTCAGCTTTATGATATTACAAAGATTCAATTTATTTGTAACTGAATAATAAGGGAAAGTTAATTTTTAGTTCGTCAGATTTCTACTAGTAAATAAATATTGGTATCATATGAATGAATAAAGTTAAATACAAATTGTAAAGGGGAAGCAATATTTAGTGCCAAAAGAAAATGTAATTAAAATCCACTCAGGTTGTTTACAGCTCTAAACTATTATATTTATTTCTAGTCACTTTTGTTTCGAAAACTGACCCCATAAATAAAATCCCTGCTGTCGCTAACAAGGACCGAAAATATTGTGATCTATACGCGTAAGTTTGTGAAAACTTCTGCCAAAACTGAACGATGTAGCCTGAATGTCTGCCAAAGTTGCACAAGTATGTTGGGAACAATAATTTACCGTCTGAAGAAATAGGTAGCAATCAATTTTTATATTCTATCTGAGGTAAGCCGTGCCAAATATCTTTTGATACTTTACAATTTAGTCAGATTAGTAACCTACCAAAAGATAATGCAGTAATTAAAAATATTTGGGGCGTATCTAAAGTAATAATCGTAGACATAGTCATCCAAAATTTAAATTTCTGTCAGGTAATATTGAAGTAATTTTGTCTTTTGACTACAAAAATATAGTTATATTAAAGATTTGCTTTTAAGTCAACAAAGCAGTATTTATTTTGTACTACATCTATAGATATCTCTACTGGTAAACGAGTTAGAATTGCTCTGTATGAACAATTCGATGTAGAATTATATGTGACATACATTTGAGATGAGTGGTATAAGATATACAATACTACTGATGACATAATTTTTTATAACCAAGAAATACAAAGTAGGAAATTGGATAATGTATATCAGTCTCTAAAAAATACTCTTGTAAGTTGTAGAATTTGAATAATACAGACTGATGCTCTGGGTTTAGGGTTAATACATGAATAATATATCCCCAAAAGCTTTTAAGATATCGTAAAAAATATATATCTCATCTTCCTCTAGTTTAAATGAAAATATAGTACCTTTATTTATTGACATACTATTCGATCCGAAAATATCGGGAGACAATTATAGACAACGATTTGCATAATAAAAAATATGAGTTTTCTGTGTTGCTCAATAACCATGAAATTTACTAAAAAACTAATGCCACCAATACATATTTAGGGGCTTGTTGTGTTTAGTAGTTCGATCAAATTCCATACAAGGCTAAAAGATTAGAAACTATAGCGAAGAAATAACCAACACTATAGCACGGTATAGGTAAAGTAAATCATTTAAGTTAAACATTATTTAAGATATTAACAAAGTAATTTAATTCCACTAAAGATTTTAGTGACGGTTTCAAAATAGAATTATTAGGTCATTGAGCCCGTACACAAATTTGCTATGAAAAAGAAAGAATCAATGAGGAACTGGCAAAAATTAGTATTTTTTATGAATATGTTCCGTTTTTATTTCATTTCAGCCTTGTTTGAGATGATATTGAAAGAAAAAAGAACACTTTCTCATGGCAACTTTTTGCCCTCTATCGAATAGCATAGTACATGTAACATTTCGTCTCTTCAGGACCATAATCAACTTCATTTTTTAAATACGACCCTGGAAATTTTATTACATTTTTGCAAGTCTTCAAGACCGCCAATACTGTACTGCCTCAGCCCGAACCAGATTCAGACGTTTTGTCTCGAAAAATTCATCTTCAATGCATTCGTTCCAAATTTATCTTTTTTATATTTCTGTTTCCCGAATTATCGTACACTCTAAGTGTCATTAGACCCTGTGAAATCCACCTTGTTATTTAAACTATTACCGTCACGTTACAATAAAACATTATTAGAGTTTTAATCCCGTGCTCATAGTTATTTCTAGGTTTCTCGAGTGCTCAAAATTCAAACAAATTTCGAACTAATTTTGTTTCAGGATATTCATACAAGTACATCTGACATGCTCCTTCACAGTTGAGGTTACAGGTATAATAAATTCAAAAATTCCGATCATATTATTCTTATCTTCATTTTCAACATTTGCCAAAACGGGAACGTTTTCGAACATCTACTGCCATTTTTTAAAGTATATTCATTTGGAGTTTTCGTTGTTCATTTGCATTTTTAAGAATTAATTTGTCGTAACGAAATTAAAATTGTAATGTTTTAATTTTGACGCAAAAACTTATCGATTTATGCCAGGTGATGGAGACTAAAACTCCAATAATGTTTTATTGTAACATGTGATGGTAATAATAAATAAGTAGGTGGATTTCACAGGGTCTAACGACACTTAGAGTGTAGATAATTCAATAAACATAGAAATCTAAATAAAAAATTTAGGTAAATTTGGAATACATTGAAGATAAATTTTTCGGGTAATGAAGGCTTGCAAAAAATGTAATAAAATTTCCAGGGTTGTACTTAAAAAAATTAAGTTGATGATGGGCCTGAAGAGATGAAACGTTACATATAAAAATTGATTATGCCATTCGATAGAGGGCAAAAAGTTGCCACGAGAAAGTGTTCTTCTTTTTTAATATCACCTCAAACAAAAGCGGATTTCCAAAATATTGTTTTTTTTTTTGTTATTTCGAAAACTAATCATGTTAGCCTTGATTTTTTAGAGGCAGCCTGTATGTACACCAGTCGTCATTGGACGTTTCGATTTATATTTAAAAAATGGAATAATTTTCAATTTCGGATTTTAAATCAGTAATATCTGTTCTTTTCAAAGCAGTAAAAGGTATTATGCAATTCTAAGGCAAACATCTCTTCCTTATCGATGCACAGTGGGGCAGAATCCCAAAAAGCTGGCCAAAAGTCAAAAAATAAAGTTTCTCATTCGGTAATTTTTACTGTTGGATTGGCTAGAGTAATATCCCAAGTCTCAGAATCCCAAGTCTCAGACTATTAGGGTCAAATTCCCTATATCTGCTTCTTAAATCACTACAAAAGCGACCGCTGCTCGAGCATCACCTGACTCGCGCGTAGGAACAGAAGTAATAGTTGTGTTTAAGTGGTTATAAAATTTTGTAGAGTTGTAGAGAACAAAATGGAATCAACTCATAAATGTACGTAGATTATGAATATGTAGGTTAAAATACTCAATATTTTTACAAAAAATAGTAATTGGCTACCAAACTGATGTGAATTTTACGTTATAAAATGAAATAATAATTTAGTTTTGAAGAAAAAAGTTTAATAATTCTGCAGAATTCTGTCATTTAACTTATTGGACAAAAAAGACAAAACTATTATCTGTAAACTAAAAAAAAAAATTAGCTGCCTATAAGTGCCTAACAACTTTTTGTATAGGTTTTTGTAAAATGTAGAGAAAAATGAATTTCGCCTTCTCTGGACGATGTAAGACATGGGAAGATTGCATATAAAGACGAAATTGTCTCAACTTCAGAAGATTGGACAGATGCTACAAACGAAGATTTTTCATCTGATGATTATTCTTTTCTTTTATGAAAAAACTGGAATTTTATATTACAACTGGCACGGGATTCAAATAAATTACTCCCGATACTTATTTAACGAAATATATGAATAGTCTAATATGTCATATGTTATTTTTACATCTTCTTCATGCTTGATAAATGTGACATTTTGTATTTCATAATCTTTTAATTTTTAATCTACTCGGAAAAATCCCTATTTACAAAATATTTCTACTTCCGATATGGCTATATTAAATCCTCCACATTGAATTTTGTAATTCTGACTCCAAATTCGTTATCAGCGACCCCAAAAACCCCCGAGTAACAAATTTCATATCGATTTTGACTTTTGGCCAGCTTTTCGGGATTCTGCCCCACTGTGCGATGTGACCAACCGTTGTAAATATTCATAACAATTCCTTTGATATAAAACAGCCGGCTAAAAGGGCAACTATCCATTGCAGCAACACAGCGGGCGATCAATTGCACCCACATCGCAACCGACTCAACCGAAACAAGAACGTGCCGAGCCAGTATAAAAATTCCTGCCACATTATCCACGCACGGTACAACGACTCTAAATAAATAAATATTAATATAATCAATATCACAAACCACCAGCAGGACTTACGGGACCGCGGAAGCAATGATCAAGGATTAACGCTTCCACTCCCGGAAACCTCAGAAACAACCCTTGCGTCCTGGCAAGCGTCCAAAAAACAAACGAAATTACGGCCCCAGCCGTTTTTATTTTGACAACTACAGAACAAAATACATTAGCGTCACGCCTGGCCATGCGGACAGTCGTGGCGGTCCGGCCGAGCTCGACGGTTATCGCCACCCCTTTACTAAACACCACTGACACTGCATTGTATCACGGCTGGCTCGATGTCACTCATCGAAATTCTTTTACTTTACTTCGCGAACTTTAAGGACTCTCAGTGCGAACTTTCTGCGTGTAGTGCCGCCCTTCAGCGGGTAATTTAAATAAGTTTGTGAATTCTGTCCGACACCCACGCTTATATTTTTCTGTAAAAAGTTCTGTCTTATATTGATTTTAAACGCAAATTAAACATATATACAGAGAATTGATCGAACGGGCTTGTTGAAATGCCACTATATATTTTACTGTTGTGTAAAAGGCGATAATTGTAAAATTAGTTCCTTCCTTTAAAGGTAAATAATTTTAATTACTACACACACGTACATCTAGCACTTCGCTTTTATTTGGCCATTTGTGACTAAGCATTAGTCTCGTTTTGAAGTTATTTCGGAAACAGAGGTGTCTACTTAGTAAATTGGGTTTTGCTTCATCGATATTTCACTGGTTTCATTAATAAATAAATTGTATTGATATAATGGCACCTATTAAACGCAGTAACAGAAGCTCAAATGTATTTAGAAGGCCTCTTGTTTGACTTAAATAGTTATAACGTCGATTCTAGAACGGCATTCGATTTATGTCATTCGTTATGAAGTTTCATTTATTTTGTATAAAATATTTGTTCAATTTTATATCAGCTATTATTCGTGCAATTGCAATAAAACTATTATTTACTATTTTTTTGAGGCATTAAAAAATTAAACTTCTTATTTTCTACAGTTAAAATTTGATTTTTTAAATCTGATTATCGCTCCTGATATTTTTCTTCAACTGTACACATATCTACCAATTTCTCTCCTTTACAAGTATTTCCTTATATTTGTATTATATCACAATTAAAACTATGTAATTTTCTAACACTAATAATAGGAATGAAATCATCTAGAAATGGTGAAAAATATAAATATATTTACTACATTTATATCAGTTTCTTTGTAAACTTAATATCTATATGGGTCCCATAAAAAAACAATCAGAGTATTGCAAATTGCTGCTTACATTATTTCCTATTTGTCGTATCGGTTTTACCTAGTTTGTAGCATAGTTTCTACCAGATCGATATTTATTTCATTTACCACTTACTTTAATCGTCGTAATAAATACATTTTTCATTAACCAAAACGCTGTACCTACTTACAATTATTGTCCTACTTTTGCTAAAATTATCGCAATATTTTTCTTTTATTTATTGGTTATTTTAACACCTGTGAAAAAAAGATTAAAAATGTGCCCTTACGCCAAAGGGAGACCAAAAATTTCACACCCAAAAATGCAGACAAATACAAAGTATTCATCTTTCGAAAATCAACGAACTGATAAAGGCTTGGTTTTTAAATATTTTTGGCAATTTAAATTTGTTTGGTTTTGCCCGTTTTGCCAAACGCAATTTTGCGGTTTAATTTTTTTATGGTATTATTTTCTTTCTCCAAAAATTTTAGCTGAAACCCATTGAATTATATGAGGCAGGTAACAATATATCCAATAAAGAAGAAAAAAGGAAAACTATGCCAACAAGTAACTTCAGATAATATCACGGTAATTATAAACACAAATACCTAATGATAGATCATTATTATTTAAAAACAAGCTTTTACTAACGTCATTTTATTTTCGTATTCTTCTCAACAAACCATCGACTCATTTCTAAGGGTTCAATTACAGTTTTTTAAACGTTGCGATATGAATACTTTTCAAGTTTGATTTGTGTCTAATATGCGAATACGCCAATGATCTTAAAGAAATAGTTTTTGTATATCTTATACGGAGGAGTGTGCTTTGGTATATCCTAATTCGTCAAACATAAATTTTGTTGCTTTCGAAGCTAAATAATTTGAATTAATTCATAAACTTTGTTATCAAGTGCAATTTTTTCGATAATTATTATAAAAAATTAAAAAGAATATTTTACCAAAAAAGTCGTTTTTTTTATTTCGAAAAAAATCATGATTTTTATCATGTCTGTTTGTAATCTTTAACTTTTATCGCATATCTAAAGAAAAACTTATAAATATAATTGATTTATTTCAGCAGTTAAATAGTTTCAGTGAAATTTCAAGTTATGGCGAAGGCGCCGGACTCACCCGGAAAATATTTTGGCTCAATTTGTACAATGACTTCGAAAGTTCTCCACGCTTCTGAAACGATTTAGTCATTTATTACATATAAATATATGACTTGCAGCTGTATTTTAAGGAACTTCTTTAAATAAAAGCTTTGCAGTTGCTTTTACATTGCGAATTAATCGCCCATTTACAGTCGCTACGTCAGATCAACTTTATTTGTTGTTATATTGCGGAACATATAAATGCGAAGGCATAATTTATCGTCCGGCATTCGCAGTGAACAGGAAGAATAACACAATATACCGTTTATAATACCAGTAAATCGATTTCAACGGCCGACGTAAATAGCACCGTGTATATTGGACTAACAAAATGAATGGAACTATATGGACTTTTATAGAGGCAGTCTTCGTTAAGTGCGACTCAGCTTTTTCCAAACGGAAGTAAGTCCTTTTGATGATTTCTGACGAACAGGGTCAGACTCGACTGCCTTTTGTAGGTTAACACATGAAAAAAGTAATAACATCAAAATTATTACAATGATTTCTAACGCCAATGTTTTGAGGAAAAAGTAAGCGCTGGCTAAAATTCAGATGGAATCCCTGTTTGTGATGCTACTTTTGGAAAGATTGAGACATAGGTATCCATTCAAAAATGTAGCAAATATCTTGATAAAAAAATTATTGAGCATTTGAGGAACAATAATTCATTTTTTTTTGTTTATTTAGGATGTTTTTACCTCATTGTTTTATTTTTCTCTCGCCGCATGTCTATGTCATTTTAAATTCAGTAAAATATTAATAGTATGACCATGGATGGAACTGAAAAGAAAAGAAACTTTATTTTTCATTTTATGGGAGTTTTATTAAAAAAAATCTGAATGTGTACAAAATGTACAAATTTGTTATTTATTGCAAACTGATATATACAACGTATCCCCCAAAATGGTTACAATGGTATTTTATTTTATCCTTAAAATTCAACAATGCTGATTAAGAAACGCATATACATTTAATTCAATTGAATGGTAAGAATGGCATTAAACAAGGAAACGAAGAACATAGGACTTACGCAGAAGAAGAAACTGTGGTACCGGTTTCCAGCAAAATTGTAACAATTTCAAAATTGAAACATAGCAAAAGGCCAAAAAGGGGCAGTGGAATTATTTAAATAAAAATAATTGTAGATTATAAAATACTGCTAATGAATATAAAAATAAAACTGATACAGTAAGTAAAAGATAAAATTTGGTAATATCTGTGTGGTTTTAGACAAGGTAGAAGTACAGCAAATCAAGTTTTTACCCTAATAAAAATGCAAATTGAAAGCTTTGAATATAGAAACCAACTTTAGTTTTACTCACAGATTACCAACAAGCCTATAACAAGATAAAAAGTGGGAACTGTAGATAATAATATAAGGCATTGAAAGAACTAGGAATTAGCTTAGAGAACTAAGAATATGACTTACAACAATTATTAGATGGAAATAAAAATAAAGAGGTAGGAAAAAATTGAAACACATTGTTAATCAAGCGTCCAGGCGAATAAAATAATTAGTTTCTATACCTATAGATAAAGTGCGTTTTTCATACAATAAATCAAATATTTTATTAATAAAGTTTTTCAGAATTAAAACTAATTCACATGCTCCAAATTTGAAAACAGTTGACTTACTTTGATACCTGTTTAGAATTAAAAGTTTGTTAATATCCCAAAATTGTTGGTAGTCGGTTTTATTTTTGCAGTTCAATAATTTATCAAAGCGAAAATTGTTCTCAACAAAATTGTGCGCAGATATATTTTTTTGCTTCTAAGCCTTATTAATTTTAAAGAAAATATAAATATGGTACAAATTACTTTTACAGGATTTATAGAAATTATGTGATGTTTAACTGTTGAAGGGTATTATTGAGATATAAGAATGAAATCATTTACTGTATTTCATATCATTATTTTGAAGAAGACACCCTGTACATGTTATTCTACTACATTTTCGTAAGTCTAACCACAAATTTTTTTCATAAATTGAATTGAATTTTCAACTCCATCCGTCGACACATTCTACATGAATCCAAGAATTCATCAATTTCTTGTAAATAATTTAACATCAGGTATACTTTCACTGTTAGGTAATTTCCGTTCCATTATGGATCGAATATTTAATACCTGCAATTGAGCTGGTTTAATTATTCGGTATTTCCATAGTATTTAAAGTAGAGTAGAGTTTTGGGATTCACTAGATACAGTAATAATTAAGAATTCATATGTTTATCCATAAACGAATTTAAACCAATAATTTTGGTGTATACTTATGTATACCTGAATATTTTGGTATTTACAAACTTGGAGATTTATTTTGTTTACTTAGTAAAAGTAGCCCAAATGCGACATAAAACCAATTTTTAGTAGTACACACCACTGTTCAAGTACAGCTAACTTATTGAAAGTTTAGCCGAGGAACACAACTTGTTGCCAACTGTTCATATTTAGGTCAATATTGAAAGCAAAGTCTGTCATCACTGCGTATCGAAGAAGCTCTTGTGTTTCATTACATAGTACAGCCATCATGTTATTATTAGTGATTATTGTTTCATTACAATGGCACATAATGACAGTAATTAGTCACTTTGCTGTATGTAAGTGCTGCTAAGTTTGCAACACTGGTTGAAAGAGCACGTGTTACTTGTAGGGGACATGGCAGTGGTCATGGCAAGTCTTTACGTTTTGTCGATAGAAGACAAAAATATTTTCTGTGCACTTACCTTACCTCAAACATTATGAAAAATAAAAAGAAGACAAAGCTTTAGCCACAGGTAATTTCCAGAATTAATCACACGGTCAATATACCTTCTCTTGGGAACTGATATAATTATAGTTACCAGCTTCCCTTGGGATACAGCGACTGTATTCGTGAAATACAAAATATGTGTTAGTCAGCCTTTTTTACACACTCACAAATTTATTAATATATACTCAGGATTACAAGTAATTACTTAACCAGTAAGTTACTGCTTGTAAGTAGGAATATACGAATTATTTTCAAATAAACATAGTTATTTTTAATTTATGATATCAAAGATGTTGGAGGATATAAAGGGAAATAAAGACTACATTTATCCTGCGCAAAGGCTTCCTGTTCTCCTCGCTCGGGTGACTTGGGTGGAGGAACTACTATTTTAAATCATATTAAATTCGTGGCTCCTAGCAATATCTAAAATTAGCGCACTAGTGTATTAAGCTTTTTAAGGATATTCGGCTGGGTATATAAATGCATACGTACATTTGCAAATAAATCAGTTATATAAATATTGAACCTTTACGGTAATTGTCTACTGATGTCCCACTTTCCGAGGGTAAATGTTATATCTCCGTTCTATTTTGGTCAAAACTGTCAGTCTCATATGGGTTTTCTAATTCAATAACCATCAGTTCATTAACCCAAATTTGCCTCCATTATAATGAGTACCCACATTTTTATTAGCTTTTATTCTAGCCCGTTGGCCATTTTAAATGCTTTTGTGTTTATTTAACCCACAATGGAATCCACGTGCAACAAACACTACAATAAGTGGTGATATGTACAGTCCAATCGATTGATTTCATTGACTAATTTTTCTACCGGAGCTTAATTTAACTCTTAACGAAGTGTACTTTATTGCATATCCCTTCATTACAATTTTAATCTGATCCCGAATAAATATACAGAACTATAATTGGAATTTTCTTTGGAAACTTTCAATAAAAATTATTATTTTAAACATATCTCTCTACAATATATTGATATGTAACTCATATTTTGCACTTTTTCCATTTGCTTGTTCCTATTTTAGTTCATAGTAGAAAATTACAATTTGATCTAGTCTTCGATCTAGTCCATATTCAGTTCACAAGAATAGCTTTATACAGAAATTTGTGTAATGCAGTAATTATGACGTGACTATAATCTAACAACTCCGCATCACGTGATGAACAAATCAATATATCAATATCTGCTTTATCGTCGAAAATAAAATAGAGCTCGAAAGAACAAATGCATATAATCTATAATTATTCAGACAGTAACATATGTTTGGATAAACATGAAACCTGTAATTTTTTAAAGACATTTCTGTGTACAATTGGATTAGTTGCTGTGAATTTATAAAGCAATTTATTAATTTGAGAACAAAGGGGAGCATGTAGATGAAAATATTTACACTTTTTGTATAATATTTTGCAGAATGTGGATTGGGCCGACCTAAAATATTACCAATGCTTACGTCTTAAACAGCTATTTGAAAAATTTCATTATATCTAATTAAAAATACGTAAAATATAAGTCAGTATATCTAATAATTCTACATCTCTATCGTTCAGTCACTTTTTCATTGGCTTATACCTCGACATTTTTATTCAAAATTGTACGAAACCAGCCGGCCAGTTTTAGACAGACAAAGCAAGACCAAAGCATACAATCCGTCTAAATACTATTAAAATTCTTAAAGACAGGTTATTTACAAACGAAATAAACACAAGGGGCCTTAGGTTAGAGTCCTGAGGCACACCTGAGTTAAATAAAACTGTATTTGGCTTAAAACCGAGACATGTAGCTCAACGAAAGTATGATTTAATATGAGAAAGAAAATGAAAAAATTGTTAAATAAATAATCGAGTTTATGTAAAAATATATTATGAATTACTTATCACAGGCTTGAGCGTTATTATCTTTATGATTGAAACAATTGAATGGACCTTATTATTTAGATTAGAATTTTGCCACGTTCTTTACGCAACGACATTGTTTCATTTGATGCATCATTTGTTTGTAAATAAATTCCAGGCACATAAATTACTTATAGATATACACCTGAGTTCAGTAGAAACGAATTGTTTAGATTATTTTGTCCTAAATTATTTATCGATTTCAGATTTATATAAATTGTCTTCTATATAGATTTGACTTTCTGATAAAATAAACGTCTATTATCTGTATATAAGTATTCTATTTTTATATTTGTAAAAAGGGAAATACCGAAGGAAACTACATTTAGTAACTTTGAACGACTTTAGTTGCAAATATTCAATTGTCTTAGTTTAGAACCAAGCCAACTTATTTTATTTTTTTCAAACTTCATTTTTTCCAAGCCGATGACAGAACAAATTCTAAAGCAGTACATGTATTTTCAAAGGAGTAAGCTCGGAACAACAATAAAATGTGACACTACTTAATTGAAGTGTACCTTGTGCAAATAAATTAATAAAATATGGTGTAATTACAAAGTGACGCTGGTGTTATGGTGTACGGAGGAAGTAAGCGGTGACACCATTGTATATGGTAGTGTTTGTGCAGCATACTATGCTTTGCAGCACCAATGGAGGGCTACTCTGTCATTCTTCTTAGCCTCGATGGCGGCTGTCGCTGGTCTCTATGGACTGGGAGATGAGGCTCGCTTCCCCAGGTAACTTTTGGAAAATTAATTAGGTAGCAACTAATACTATTTCCTCTGTATAAGCACCTATTTATTTTAGCATCCTCACTGTCTTGAACGACAACATTTAAATTTTTAATTAAGCAATTTGAAACGTCACTATGTATCACATTGGTAGACAACTTAAATCTGAAATTAAGGTATCTTGAAAAACAATAGAGTACATTTTTAATGCGCCTGATTCAATTTAATTATTTTTAAAACAAGTACATCTTACACCATTTTACAAATCTACCTTGTAATCACAGCATTCAGTAATTAACTCGAAATTACCAACATTTTAGCACACATAACTTATAAACTAAATTGATGCTAGGGCACATACCGTTTATGTGTAACAATAATAATTTTGGAGAGTATATGAATGTATAAGAAGACAGGATCCATAATCTATAATATTCCACTAATCAAATTATCTTTGTTGCTTGTTGGATATGTATTCATTTGTAAATTCTATATGAGTGAATTGTAATAGGAATTCGATAATTGTCAGTTAATCTGAGCTAGATATTCATTGGCTCGTATAATTCTAGGTATAATAATTCAATCATTATAGATACGAGTAATGAAAGCTCTTTTTATTTATTGTATTATCAGTGTTATATATAAAAAAAATAGTTTAATGTTTGTATGTTTGACCTTTAACGAATAAGAAATTGATTTCTCTTACCCTAATCGGGACAATATTTGAAAACTAATTGCACGCAAATGTTTTTTTCAATAAAATTGTATGTGGTACGAAAAATGTGAGCTAATATATGCCGAGTACTGAGAATTGTTGACAGTACCCTTAATAAGTATCTATACCAATTAATTAAATATGTCTATCGGTACGATAAACAAAGGACTCTCACTGGTTGTAGTAATTATGGGTATTTAAATATTAATTCCAATGAAAAAAGTAACATGGGTGAGAATCAGCGGAAATGTGTCAGTAAATTTAAATGTAACGCCTAACTGTGGTTTACAAATAGAGCCACTAATTGAAAATACGAAAACATTACGCGTATAGTTTTT
The DNA here is from genome assembly GCF_000390285.2 of Anoplophora glabripennis. Taxonomy (NCBI): domain Eukaryota; kingdom Metazoa; phylum Arthropoda; class Insecta; order Coleoptera; family Cerambycidae; genus Anoplophora; species Anoplophora glabripennis. Next base: position 22,579 of record NW_019416286.1, read on the forward strand.
AATAATTCAGGGGAGTGACAAAACGGATCGATGGCAATAACGTTACTAGGCTTGCTGCACGAACTCGCATTAAGTAAGTGTATGTTTCACATATACATTTTAATATTACTACTAAAAGAAAAACTCAATTATACATAGCATCGAAGTTTTAGTTTTAAAAATATAATATAAACATTTTTTAAATTGATTTATTCGTTTAACCAACAAGTACCAGACCCAATTAAAGTTTACAATACCATAAAAAACACTATTATGATTATTTAAGAGTAAAGTTAATAACTTGCAAAACAATTAATGCAAATTAAAACCAAATATCTACAAGTAACATAACAATATATTACCTAGGATTAAAAAACACGAAATGGTGCATAAAAAACTTACGCTAACTAGTTCTGCAAAACTGTGTTCAACTTTTCCAAAACAGTTAAGAAATTATCAGCTTTTAGCTTAAACTCTACTCCGCATTGTAGTATAGAAGAAGTATATTATCTTGTCTCTTATACGGTACAACTGAAAATTTAAATATGTTAAGAAATTGGGTATTATTAATTAGTCCATGAATCGTTTTAAAAATAAATCTATTGAAAAATCAGTGTTGCGAGAAATTCCAAATAATAAAAAAGTAATTGAAAAGTTTATTTCCGACAAAGGCAATACAAGTTCTCTATATTTGAATAGTGATAGTGCTTAAAATAAAACTATCCAATTATATTTCATTTTTTTACAATACTTTGTACCTAAATTTTTCCCTCCCTTGTATGCAAGTCAAGAGCGGCTGCTGCAAAATACTCTATCTAGATCATGTTGCAGTTCACTGGGAATATTGGATAACATTCAGCAAGGAATTTATAACACTTAAGAAAAGAAACAGGCCAAGGCTAGAGCCTTGCGGAACTCTTGACTTTGCTTTGGTGCTGAAACCAAAATAATACTGTCTATATAACTACGCATGGTGGTCTACTATAACAAGTGCTTTCACAAGATTAATTTAACGTCCAGTTGAGAAGTATGATATAAGTTAGTAGTAAAATGTATTGAGTTCATAGTTGAGGGTTGCTCTCTCTCAGCGGTAAAATAGAATTATTTGTATTGAAAACAAAATGTAGGTACTGAAAAGAAATGTTGCTCGCAGGTATATGTATCTCGTCCCTGACACCAATCTGCCGTGGACCTTTCCTTTCAATATTTGTTAACTGAAAACACGTTGGTTGATTTTCGTTGGACAGGAAGAAAATTAAGTGACTTCTCTTAATATTTTAACCAGTAGTGACAGTAAGACGTGACTCAGAAACGTCATTTTCATTTCTTTAAAACCCTAAAGTAAACGTTACTGTTTAATGATTTTTAGAGTTTCTAACAATACAAAAAGTACGCCAATCTATACCAACATATATCAAAATCTATTAAAACTATTTTATCCATATTATGGATTACCCTTCTATATGTCTCGCTGAACGATGTTAAAGTTTCACTCTTTTTTTGCTTTTCTTGGGAAACGGTACGTTTGGAATAGATTGTCTAAGAATACTCAAATATAAATTTTTATATTAATTTTTAATTGAGAAAAAAAATTAATTTTTATTCCCTTAAACATTTCCTCAGTAAAAGGAATTTCTTTTGTTTTCCATCGACGGTTATGGTGATGACCTGGAATATGGAAAAATCTTGTTAAACCGTTCTGTTAACATTATTGCAAACAATACGTGGCATACTAATAGATTCTATATTAAGGTCTTCGTATTATATTACTTCTATGTTTCAGCATTGTGATCATTGGTTAAAAATCAATATCAAACTGAACAAGACTGCAGGTCAAGTTAAATTATTACCGTCAATAAATCGCATTGCCAGTGATTTCCGCTCGTTACTACTTGCTACTATTTTGATCCCCTCTCTACAGTTGGAGTCAAATGGCCTATCAATTTTGCGACAAGGCGAGCGAGTTTTCGTCATTCTAAATGTATAGAGAGTCCTATTATGAGAATTTGAACATTGTAGCAATCATTTGTAAAGTTTATTGTTAAAATTGAAATTTACAAAATATTCCGAATAAAATAAAAGGAAAGTGTATTACTTTATTACTAATTTCTTCAAGCTTCAAGAACACACATTTTTTTTTCGAAGAGAGAAGGAAATTCAAATATATCCAAACTAATCCAAAATGAATTTATACCTTATTAAATTACATACCTATTCCAATTTAAAAACAAATGTTGGAACTAACTGTAACGGTATTTTATATTTTTGTTAATTATCTTGTAACCAGGATAAGTGATTACCGATATTTGGTTTAATCCCATTAGCTGCTTATGAATTAATAAACTGATGAAAGAATATAATGATACAAATAGTACCGCTGTAACATAAATAAAACTCCAATACTTTGTGAATAATCAATTTGTTCACATTGTGCCTCAAGTTCCAATAGGCAGGATACTTTATTGATACGTATTTAGACAAATTAGAAATGATAAACACTAAAATCGATTTCTGAGTGGCCTATATTTACCCGCAGTCAATAGCTAGCTCACTATTGTTTAGCTGGGGCCAACGACTGTCTGAGTTCGAGTAAAAATTCCTTGTGAACTAACCTTTCGGCACAGACGTGGGTAAACGTCGGCGTCGGCCAATATAATAAAGCTCCAAGCAACAGTACCGCCATTGACGTGCGCTGCGTTGCGGTGTTGCCATATGTGATTATGAACGTGAACACTCATGAAAAATTAGAAAATCAAATCAGTTATGATTTTTAAGTAAGCCAAGTTACAAAAAATATAAATAAAATGTGATAAGTGGGCGCAAAAACCTAGTAATTTTTTTTAAGGACTCAACGTTTGGTTTTCTGTTTTCGGTAATAGTTTCAAAAATGGAAATGGTAAAAACAGTACCTCGTCTTTAATGATAATAAGAATATGCCTTTGCACACTAACCCAGAACAAAGTTAAATATATTTTATTCAATTTGTCGGATTAAAATGATTCGATGGCAAAATGTTTAGGTATGATGAATGATAACAGTTTTCATAAAATACATTTTGATCTGAATTCTAGAAAAATTTTTGGTCTCTATTGGTAGTTTTTCAGATGAATGTACCAGTAACTGTTTTTACTTATGTAAGCTTTTATTATCAATTTAGTGCAAGTGTCTACAGCAGAACTTACTCATAAACTGTTATATTAGGTTAATTTTAGTAAATTTCTTTTATTCGTTTTATTTTATGTTGTTTTTTTGTGGCATTATCTCATTTCATAGTAATACGTGAGAAGGTAGCAAATACCTCAAAGAGAAAGAACAGTTTTGATAAGAGTGAGAAATATCTTCTTTCATGACTCTTTGATGTCTATTTCAGAATTCGAAAAGTTTAGACAAATTTAAATAAGACTATGCTCTGTTTCGAACCAATGTCAATCGTTTTCGACTTATTTAGGTATTTCAAAGTCAAGTAACAATTGAAACAGTGGTCAGGTAATAACATTTTTTTATTCCAATATTTATTTATTCCAATATTTATACCTACCTACTTTATCCATATTTTGTATACCTATTTTTTTCTTTTATTTTGACGAACATTATCGTCCCTTGAAGTTCATTGAGGTTTATTTGAAAAGGATGAATATAAATTCTCGTAACATACAGGTACACTGCAAATAAATCGGTCTGAGTGAAAGCAAAAAGATACGGAGTAAATACATTCAGTGAAATTATTGAATACTTCTTCACTAAATATTGGGTATTTTGATAATTTTACACATTTTTGATAATATTTGAACTAAAACTGATCATTTTACTCATAAAATTTTAGTTGTACTCATACTAACAGGAAAATTTCACTCAATCAGGTGTGGAAGGTACATAAATTGATACATCATTGAGTGAAATTGAGTGAAAAGAAGTCCAATTTTTCTTTCAGTGTAGGGTTTGCATGTTTTGAGTAATGTTTGCACATCAAAGCAACTAAATAAGGAAAACCTTTTGTGACTTTGGAGGAGTTTTCTCAAATATTTAATTTTTAAAGTAGGTAAGAGCAGAAGAAAATATACTATAGGGGCTGAATTTATAGGGATGTTGCCCTGGGTAATACCCTTTTTTAAAGTAAGTTTTTTCATCAAAAATATAACAAAAGGTCGTTTAAGGTATTCTTATGTGTAGGTAAAAAATAAGTTCTTCTTCATATTCGACGGTATGAGATAAAGAAATTTAAAGGTCCTTAATTTTTTAAAGAATCAGAATTGTATTAACTTAGTTGTTTATTTTCATTCAAGGATGCTCCGTTTTTCCGGACACCCTATATTAACAAGTTAACCAATTATGTAGTTTCTTTATATGCTAAAGGAATATCGTCTAAAAGTTACGAAACTGGCAAATAACCGATTGTTACTAATATCTCAATGTCCATGTGGATTTACCATTTCACAGATAAACGTGGCAACACTGCTACCACGATACACCACGCGCATGTGACATACGTTCATGAAAGCCGTTAATGAGAGGGTCTGGTGCGCCGCCATCTAGCGTTTTCAGTGGTTATTTGTTTAATTCAGGAGAGCACCGGGTGGCAGTAAACACAAGGTCAGCAGAGCTCGCTAGCGAATTTGAATCGGGAGGAAAACAGAGTATAAATAGAACGGAATCGTGTGCTTAGTTAACGTTGAAGAATTTAATTTGTTTTTAAGTGCTTCGTGTTTATTTAAGACCGTTCCTTTATATATTATATTAATTGTTCCAATGAGAGATTAGGTAAATAATCTTTCCGGGCTCAAAAATATAAAATAATAAAATTATAGGTTCGCTGATGTGTTAAGTATGATGTATATAACATAACTTGAATTTATAGACGAGTTTAATTAGTTTCTGATAATTTGTATGTCCTTACAGTGAGTCTTAGTAAAAATATCGACAGATAGATAGAAGGTTTAATTAAAAAATCATTATTACGGTTTTAAATTGAAGAAACTATCTACACTGTTTCATAAAACCTGACAACTGATAATAATTAATTAAAATTATCACGGAGTTAGATCAAACTATCCGTAACGCTGTCAGTATTTTGAGCTGCTGATTGAAGTTAAATAATAAAGTGTCGATACTCTAATATGTTTTGATCTACCTTGACATGGTATGTGATATACAAGATTGGCTACTAATATCTAGGCTATCGTCATAACTATAACCAGAGTTCTGACAATTTTCATTGAGTTCATAAATACAAGAAGCAAAAGTTTAGTTGATAAAACGTATAAAGACGGTAATTTAAAAAAAAATCAATTCTGCCTCTCGTACACGTTGTCTAATCCAATAAATGTTAGAACCATCCAAACTTCTATCTTACTAGAATTTTGACATTATTTACATGTATGCAATGACCTGTATTTGTACTTCGGAGCTGCTAATTTATTTCCTTTGTTTTTCTTTAGTTGGCATAACTTCGTGCCAGTATGTTTCCCTATTCTCCAATATACAGGGCGTTTATGAGTTTATGAAGTAAATGCGTTCCTTGGAAAGGATGATAGAGGGTACGAAAGGCACATTTTATTAAACTACTGATGGTCTAAATGCTTGTTCGACCCTGTGCATCTTGTGTACGTGCACCACCAGAATGCTTCGGATTCGCTACATGCTGACGTTCCACGTAATTTAAACAATCAAGCAAATCTGAAGGTAGGTCAGTATGTCTTTTTCAATGAAAACGCGTATTTCACTATATATCTTGCCACATGTATATGGGATACTACACACAGCTACTTCGAAATGCATTGCTCTAGCAGCTCATTTTGGAAAAGGTTGACCCTGTCTGCCTTGATTTATTATTGTATTCTGCTGAGCAGTACCTAAGACGTTATAACAATTTTTACTGTGAAAGAAAACCACATTGAAATTGTTCAATGAATTATAAGTACACATACAAGTATCTAGATACCATCTTCTTAATATTTAGAACTGTTAAGTTGGAGAAGAAAGACACTTCAAATTTCGAGCCCTGAGGATGGTGTAAAATAACACCGAAACGTTGGCAATGATTTAAAATATAGTGTTCTTTTATTTATTGATCTTTATCCCACTAAAACCTTGACTTGGATAACTAATCAAGATCGCTAGACAGTGGAAACGTAACATCATTTTATATTCGTCCTTTCCATCCAAATGCTGCATATATGATGCACGAATACGTTAACGATACACGATTTCTGGGATGGATGGTAATGAGACTGTGTGTGCTGGTTTTTTGTAAATGTGCTCTAGGGTACTTCAGGTATGCCCTTGCTAATAGGTACTATGACGTTCAAGATATTTATTGCATGAATCGTTCAAATGGTCATTTTAGATGAAAAAACCGCGGAGTGCTATTAAATTAGAGTGTGGAAATTGAAGATAGGGGTGAAAATGCACCCCTTCCAGTTTTTTAATTGTAGCTCGAAAACAAAGCAAAATTTCGCTGTAGTTCATAGGAAAAATTATTTAGAGAATTTCCCATCGAAATGGCTTATTTAAAAAATTTAAAAGGAACATTTTATGCAAAAAATTGTTAATAAACAATTTGAAAAAAAGAAAAACATTCGATTTTTTTGATTTCTTTTAATTTTTTGCCTATATTTTTTTTGAGTAAAGATAGATATAGATATTGCTTAATAAAAAAAAGTAGATAAAATTTCTTTCAAAAAAAGGTTGTAAAGTATTTTTGAATGAAAATTGACTGCTATATGGCCGCTCAAACTTAGCCAATATTCGATTTACGTCGCGTTTATCCTTATACGTTTTAATTCGTTCAAGGATTTTCATCACCTGACTTGTTTGAAGAGTAATTAAAAATTTAAAAACCGTGGGGTGCTATTAAATTAGAGGGTTGAAATTGAAGATAGGGGTGAAAATGCACTTTTGCAGTTTTTTAAATATAGCACGAAAACGAAGCAAAATTTCGATATAGTTCATACGATAAATTTTGTAGAGAACTGAATTTCCCATCGAAATGACTTATTTAAAAAATATTACGCAAAAAATTGTTAATAAATAATTTTAAAGAAGCAAAAAATAAGATTTTTTGATTTTTTTTACGTTTTAACTCTATTTCTTTTAGTAGAAGTAGACAACGAAAATAACTGTACAAAAAAACTAGATAAAATTCCCTTCAAAATGATGCGTTTCCACAAGCTTTTGGACTAATATTGACTGAGTTATAACCGGTCAAACTTAAATATTTTTTAGATTTTCGTCGTTTTTAACATAATAATGATTATAATTCTTATTATTTTTGTACTTGTAACGAAACAAAAATGAAATACATTCCAAATTAAATCATTTTACAAATCTAAATATTTTTAAATTCTAAAGAATATTTGAGTATAATTGATAAGTAGCTTTTAAATTAAATCATTTATACATATTATTATAAATCTCCTTATTTGAGATAGTGGAAAAGAAATAGTTATGTAGAAATATAAACTGTAATTTCATTTGAAAAATCTCTCATACAATTGTGAAAATCTTTATTTATTATTAACAAATAAAACGTAATTAACTAAAGAACCAGTTTTGAAAACGCATCATTTTGAAGGGAATCTCATCTAGTATTTTTGTAAAGCAATTTTCTGTGCCTACTTCTACTAAATAAACAAAATTAGAGTAAAAAAAGTAAAAAAAAATTGAAAAATCTAATTTTTTGCTTTTATTAAATTGTTTATTAACGATTTTTTGCATAAAATGACCCTTTGAATGATTCATGCAATAAAATTGCTAGCACGTCATAGTTGTTTTTTATTAATATATAATCAATAGCTTATAAGGGCATCTACGAAGAGAGGAGCACTGTTTTCTTCCGACTCTATGGTAAAGCTGATGTCCGAATATAATCAATATATGATAAATGTGTCGTTAACATATCTGAACCAGCACTTTGGTTTTAGAGCAACTGACTTCTTCCGAGGCCTTTTTCTTGAAAGCTTCCACCTAGATATTTGTCAAGGCTAAAGATAAGGTGAACCCTAACTGCTCCTTCAATTTATCCATATAAATGATCCCTAAAAGAGCAGAAGGTTCATCTGATGCATACTTTTGCCCCCTTGAATAAGGTAAAAAGTCTTCATTTCCTTCTCCTCTTCAAAATAGGTTGCCATTTTAAATAATTACGTTGAAATCACTAAAGACATATATATAGACAGAGATATATAAAGACATATATGTTAGATTCATGTAAGACAACCCCAAATAATTAGAATCCGACTATTCTGTCGTGAATATTTGCTGCACTAGGACATTCCGACAGGACTAATTCCTTCTTGGGAACTGCGGTAATTAAATCTAGAAGTAGCGAAAAATATACAATGAATATTTCCTTGCAATCCATCGTCCCCAGCGACAATTATTTTTCACATCAACCGATCCATTAAATTATGCTAATCAATCTAGACCAGTGGCGTCCAGGGGTTATCTCCGTCGCCGTCGTCTTCTTCGTGTCGTGCCGCCGCCATCGACTGCGGGCGTTTGGCCCTTGCAGGTCTACTGCAGTAAACACAACTCAGCACGAGTCGCATCGCCACAACAGGAAACTGTGTCAGTCGGTTTATTATTGCACAGGTTATTCGAGGACTTTAGGAAGTCGCATTAATGTCTTGAAACGTTCACGTCCAATGCCAAGAAACGATTTTCTGTTCGAGCGGTCGCTGTGTTGCTTGTCTCGGGCTGACGCTTTATGTGACGTGTTACAGGACGCCACAAAGGAATACTTACGTATGCCTTTTGTGCATTTGGAGTCTTGCGGATGGTATTGATCTTATACTTTTGTAAAAGCAAATTTTATTTTTATTTTTAAAGTCTATTTTTTTTTTGTAGTGGTACTTCGCTTTTACTAAATGCGAATTTTGAATTGGTAAAAAATTTAAGAAACTCGCTTCATTTTCGACATCAGAAAGTTCATGCGGAATACTGCCGCGCGGTATTTATATTTAAAAAACTTGAAATTTATATTAGGGTAAATCTAGGAGAGATGACGCATCAGGAGAGACGACGCACTGCTCGTTCTGGCACAATCATTCTTCATTGCGTATATTTGGCAACACCGTTAATTCTTATTATGTCGTCACATATATACGTATCAAATACAGTTATATTTGAGTAGTGTTAGTGAGGGTATTTTGTTAAATTTATTGAGGTTACACTAAATATTTTTACGTTCGTTTAGAGTCAGAAAATATACAGGTACGTAAAGTTATATTTTTATTAAGTTTTCAAGGATTCTGTTGTAGATAATGAATAGTTAAGTAGTTCTAACCTCAGTTTTACACATTTCCTCTAATAAATTTAGTTAAAAGTTGCTGCATCAACTCACCTTATACTGTAAGGTGAGTTGACGCACGTATGCGTAAGGAGAGTTGGCGCAATAATAGACACATCGTTTAAAATTTTATTTTGTCAGAAAGGTTATTAATTTATCGTTTATAGCATAGCGAAATATAAAAGAAATGGAAACTAAGAAGAGAGGGGACAATAGAATAGTTGTCTTGAGCAATCAGTGCTTTTGTTAGAGATGAGATGGGTATTCCTGGAGAGGTCGCGAATTTGGTAGCCCGAATGCACTTTGCGACGCCGAAGGAAATGTGAAGACCTCAAACTAAACCGTTTGGACCTTCAAGTACATCAGGAGCCCATAATAGGATAAACTAGTAAAGCAAAAGTTGAAAACATGTTGATTTGTACATACGAAATGCTTTATGCGCTTTATGGCTTTTGAGTTAGCAGAAAAAATAGAATTACCATACAATTTCAACAGAAAATCTCGCAAGGCAGGCTATGTACGCATGGTTAGATTTTTTTTAAGAAGAAATAGAGAACAATACGAAAACAATTACGTTTTCGTTCAGAGTATATGCTTCTTTGTCTAACTACAATAATGAGTATTTATATTTATTATTATTAATAAATTTCAAAATAAACCAAAAATAAATTATATGAAGTTTTAATATAAATTTATGAAAAAAATAAAAATGTGCGATGGTTTAACATACTGTGTTATATCTCCTCGATACCTAAAGTGAGATGACGCAGTCATAAGAAAAAAAAATGTTAGTTTTTACCAAAATCTCCGACATTTTGTTGTATTTGAAGTCATATAACATATTAAGCTCCTTTAATGCAATTTGAAGTTTTGCTCTTTATTTTCAATTTCACATATGTTTTATAATTATTTTAAAAAATGTGCCTCATCTCTCCTAGATTTACCCTATAACTTGAAAACGAAAGTGCACACGAACAATTTGATCACACTGTGTTATTAACACTGCAAAAACCTGAAACTTTGTAATTTAAAATTTTTTTGTAACATAAATAGCAACGGAGCTTTTTCCAAATATCTAGTCAGCCATGACGTTTGTTCAAAAAATAAAAGTAACATTTAATAAGGATCAAAAAACTACATATATTTTCTCATTTAAGCTTTTTTGTATCTCTGCTACTTTCCCAGATCCCTACACTAAACATCGAAAAAACTTACCCTGTATACAAAATTGATGAAACCACAACAAATAACCAAAATAAGTTAATAAAAACAACTAAGAACTGAATTTTTCTTCAAAGTAAGATTTTATTTCATTTTGTGGTATTGAAACTACATTTACTATCTCTTTTGTTCTTCTATCCAAGAAAAAATTGTAGACAAAAGTTTCAAATAAAACAATTGACTGTTGCACAAATACACGAATGTCTACGAATGTTATTTGTTTATATACAAAAAAGCATATCTGGGGTATGTCACAATGGAAATTAATTCCTTGTAGCAATTCATGTTTTGTCTGTACTGGGGTTGCGTACACTAAACTTTTCAGGTAGTGGTCCATCGGGTTAAAGTCTGGAGAACGTGGTGGCCATGAAATTGGGCCTCCTCGCCCAATTCATTTATTGTTAAACACGATGGATAAATAATTTCGTACATGATTATTGAAATGGGGAGGAGCTCCATCTTGCATGAACCAAACGTTTCTTCGGGTGTCTAATGGAACAACATCTAATAGTGGCTGTAAGTTATTTTGCAAAAACTCCAAGTATCGATGTCCATTCAGATGTTCCTCAAAAACGTATGGACCTATTAAATTATTATCCACTATTCCTGCCCATACATTAATTATTATGAATCGGCACTGGTCTTTTGTTAGCACATTACCGTGCGGATTCTCTTTATCCCATAAATGTAAGTTACGGGAATTGAGAATGCCATTTCTTGTAGAGCAAATTTTGTTGTGAATATTACGTTAGCAGACAATAAGATTTTCTAGGCTCTTATTTTAAAAATATGTACGGTTCTAACATAGTAATTATGTCCAATTAAAAATTAAAAACAAAAAATGGTGAAGGCGCCGCACGATGTGCACATAAAATCACAAATATTTCCTAAACTGTTAATTTTACCGAGTTGAACCAAGAGGGTATTATCATTGGCAAATTCTTCAGGGAACTTATTTTTGATACAGGCAGATGGCGATCGTCATCTATGCAAAAATTCTGGATTGTTAACCATTGGGCATAGTCCGTCCCTGGCGTTCTGGGTGTAATGAAGTTTCACTTACAACATCAAAAACAAGCTGTACGCATGTGTTATCGATCACCAAATTTGCACTATACTGAAGTTAATGGTTTAGAGACTGTAAATAAAAATAACTTTTTAATTTTCACCTTTGAGAGTCCGTAACTTGTTAACAAAGGACCGTATGAAAAAAAATTATATGAAGAACTGATATTATTTTGACATCATCTAATTGTCCTAGACTTTTTTGTATCAAGTACCAGGACACCCTGTATACATTATCATCAGAAAATAAAAAAAAAACAAAAAAAACAAGAAATTTAAAAATGTTCCATTTAAAAAACACCATTTGATCTATACCTCTGAAATTCAATAGTTTTTTTACATATTTGTTTTATTATATCCTTTGAAACAGAAGTGTATAATTTTATTGTTTTTCTTTGAAATTGTAAGAAAATGTCCTAAAACTATGATCTTTACCATTTTTTCCTTGACAGAAAGACAAAAAAGGTGAAAAATTTTGTACTCAAATACACTAAAAATGATGTGTGTTTTCGCAAAAACAAAATTATTACGGAGATATCACAATTACTAATTAATAACACATACAGGAAGTAATAATTAATTGTTACTGTTTTTATCATACAAGAAAATTACGGGACTGTTTAACAGCTCTATTTAATACCTAATTTAATCTCTACAATGTATTATTTTTAACGAAAAATCCCCCCTATAATTATTTTAATTATTTAACAAACTCTCTATTGTTTCATTAAATGTTATTTTCTCTTTCAGGTAAGTTGAAGCCATTTGCGAAAATTTCTGCATGGTCACTAGGTCTGCCAATAAACACTTTCGTAAGTTATTATTATTAACTATATACTTGAATCGTAAACATTAAAAAACTTTTACCTATCTATGATTTTAAATCTAAAAACTAATCATGAATATAAAGGAATAATTTCTTCCGCATCATGTTGTCACTGTTAGTTTGTTTTTCGTGGTGTAATATTATACAAAAATGTCAGTTATTAAGTGGAATATCAAAATTAATATTTACTGGCGTACATCATGACAAACTTTTCAGGACATTTTTACTACAGATACCTAACCTGATTTTTCCATGTGGTATAAATATGATAAAAGTATGTTCAATATCACCATTACTAAGTACTTAATGACATATATTCATCAGTCATGTTGAGGGAACGCATTTTTTACAAGAAATAAAGGTAATTTCTAAATTACCACTATAATATCAGGCAAATATAAAAAAATATGTGGTTTCCTCTATAAACAGTATGATAAGACGAAAATTTAACCCCCTATGCTTCTCCTGAGAATAAGTTTTATAAAATAATCCAGACTTGCAAATTTTTGACTTGACACATGACACATGATTTTGATAGCACATGTTATGTTGAAGCGAATAAAAGATAATTAACTCTCTTTTTTAATTTAAAAATTGTGGTAACACAGGAATTCAAAATTTTGAGCAGTACTAGTTAAATAAATGTATAAATAAATAAATAAGTAAATAAATTAATTAATAAATAAATATGTAGGAGATAAAAAAGTCTTTCGAATGAGATACCCCTTTATCTTTTTATCTTTCGTCTTGAACTTTTTTAAGTGTGTGTTTTTGAGTGTTATATGTCGCACTTGGTGTCAAAATTACTCTGATTGTAAAGTTGTCGTTGGAATACTCCGTACAGGGTGTCCCAGTTTTATTCTAGATAAATTCACGAAAAGGTAGAATCAGTAAAAATAATGTTAAGTAGGTATATAAAATTATCACATTTATTTTTTTATCTTCTCTAAAGATATTTAACCTAGATCAATGAAATCTGAGTTAATAACTTATCCAATTAAACATAAAAATTCGTTGAATTGATACACAAATCTGTCAACCAGCGGCGGAAATTCTGGAAGGTACCGTCAACAAAAATCCAACTTTTGTGCCCTCTAAGTATTTTCGAAATTAAGTACAGTACACTTATTTCTTAATGTTATTTTTGAGGAAAAAAATTTTCCTATTAATTTTTATTCTTTTAAATTTAAAATATAAACAGCATATAGTTAAATAAATCTGAAATTACTCAAAAACCATTTAGTCAAAAAATGTATAGGTATTTTTTATAGAAATGCAATTGCAAATCAACCAAAATTACAAGAAATGATTGACGCAGGCATGAGTCGACCAAAGAAAAATTATTTTTTTATGTGATTTTTTAAATTTTTGATGGCTATACTCACTGAACACTTAAAATTGAATTTTAAAGAAGAAATTGTTATAATTTTTTTGCAAAACCAAGTTCCTTAACTAATAATAAACCTCACGACAAGTTTTTAAATCGCATAAGAACATGAACATACTGATTATAGATAGTACGTGTCTATTTATCATACTCTTGCTGATGACACTTCTATAGAGCAGCCATATTCAACCCTTTTGTGGGTTTAGGGTTTACACAACATTATGGATTTTATGAGCTTCTTGGTTAATTTTTTTAAATAAAATTATATTATCTTTTTACTTTTAATTTATTTATCATTTACTTCTGATTTGAATTGAGCCTTGTTTTCTTTAGTGAATTTCATTAAAGTCAAAAGTATTATGAATTGTAGTTTGCATATTGCATTTTATTTCGATTATGCTGATACGTTCACCGGGAAAGTACCAATTAACATCTCGACAAACATCGACTGTCACCAATAAGTAGCTCTTTTAAAGACCACGATCCTGCAGCGGCGTCTGCTCTCTTTCCCCAAAAGCAACCGCAGGAGCAAAATACTAAGACAACAATATTAATATTATACACTTTCCGGTCACATGGTCCACATACACTCCAGCGGCGCGTTAGGATAGGGAAAGATGACGGGGGTGGGTGGGCGCCTGCCGTCTCTCTGCCTGCTGTTGCGGTTGTCGGCCGAGATCAGCTGTAGCAGTGCGGGGGTTTTCTATTGATCGCTCCTGCAGCGCGCACACCAACACTCCTCTCCTGATCAATGATCACTCGCCGCTCCCCCACCACCGCCGCCTCTATCTCTCCTGCCGGCACTCGCTGCCAACGTTGCGTGCCGTAAATCACCAGGAAAACCATGTGGACGTAGAAATTATAATGTTAGCGATGGAACGCGATACGTGATAACATTTCCGTTTGGTAAAAGAGTGCTAGAAAAATTTCAGAGTTCTAATACTTTTTTTCCCTGAAACGGTGCTTCTCAAATTAAGGTTTTTTCCCATTAAAATGTTACAAGAACAGTTTAATGTAATTTTTATCTATCAAATAATTTTCGTGCCTCTGAAGTAGTGTAATAAGAATATGTAGTCGGAATAAGGCAAGGAAATACATGTCTTGGCCTTCTGACTAAGCCAACGTTTCGATTTTATAGCAAGTCTCCTTCAATGCTATAGAAATTATAAAAAGATAAGAATATATATGGAAAATATAATTAAAAAAGTATTAAAACAATGTTCTAAATCATATTGGAATATTGTTAAAAGCAAACAAATTAATATTGTGAATTAATTTGTTGATCACAATAAAAAAATTTATCAAAAATATACTTAAAAAACCACTTGTCATATAATTAAAATAATTCATCATGTCAAATTTAAAAAATTTTAAATTTCTTTTCGTTTAACAAAATTTTTCTATAACATAACTTTAATTAATATGTTTAATACAAATTGGCAGTTCCAAACCTAGGTACATAAATATTTACTCTGAAGACTAGCAAAAATATTGTTTTCTCAAAAAAAAAAAAAATATTAATTAAAAATTGATTTTTAAAATTTGACTCAATTCGTTACATGATCAACTATTTTGATTGTATGTCACAACAAATGTTCCTTTTTCCCCTTTTTAAAATATATTCCTAATATATATTTTTTATTATTTAAGCTTGATGTAAAACTCAAATTTGTACAGTCTAGTTTCGTCTTAGTAAGTATCTTCATTTAAAATTTTATCAGTGACCTCGATATTAAAAGGGGCCTGTCAAAAAAAGAGTTATTGTTAAAAATAAAATCCTTTATAGATTTAGCTGGACCATTTTTAACTAAAATTTGTGACTATTAATTTTTCGTCGCAAAATGCACGCCTCCTGCCAAAAAGTCCAAGTTTAGTCGCAATTTCTCAAAAATTAGTTGTACGTAAGTACGCAAAGCCGACACCGTTAAAAATACATATACTCTTGTCACGGGTTTTGAACTTTTAAAATGAACGAGACACAAAAGCTTATCTGGGATTGGTCTATCCAAATCTGAGGGATATTCTCCGAGATGCCAAATAACTTTTTTGACAGCTCTTCTAATTCCACATGTTTTTGTTAAAATTCTAAATCGATAGTTACTGTGAATGAAATGATATCTGTCAAATTTTAAATCTATATCTCCAATTATTGTTTTTAAGTGATTGATCAAAAAATTCGCGTCCAATCTTTGAAGAATCGTAGATGCTCTTAGGAATCTTTTAAGAAAAACTGTTACTGTTTGTTTTGACGAAACAAATCAACACTGAAAGTTTTTCACAACGTGACTGTTATGCCCTGTAGAAAAAATAATACTTAATTATATGTAAGATGGTTGTAAGTTATTTATAATCTGATATTTCTAAATACAGTTGGTCTGTAGTCGTTTGTTTATAGAAATAGATTGGATATTTCGTAAATTTTGAGATTATTGTACGATGCTAGTTTATTTAACATCTATTTTTAAATCAGACACAAATAATTTGAATAAACATTTCAATATTTCAGATCTGTAAATTTAAATATTTGAAAATCTTATCAAGCCATTTCCGACAAGGTGTTTAATTTTTATTTAAAAAAAACACATATTTATTAATTGATATAAGTGCTCTGACAATTTAATAACATTAAGAAAATTCTATATTTAGATTTTATATTCAAGGCTTTATTTTTCCCAGTGCGAAAATGTCTTGCTCGCAGCACTAGCAATATTAGTAGGGTGCTCTGTGCCCGTAGGTACCTTGATCCATAGGCATTGAATAGCATTGACCACTATGAATAGCACCTTTGGTTATATTTCAAACATAATCATAATCTTCTAAAGAATGTCGATGTAGAATTTCGAAACATTCCCGTTTGCGTTCTAATCAATTTGCCTGTAATTTTCTAAATGACACAATTATCAGACTAAAATTAAAATAAATAACTAAATACTACTCCTTATAACCATTAGTCGTTGTTATAGGTATTATAAAGTGTCTAGAAAATTCTGGACAATGATCAAAAACTTAAAGATCATAAATTAGAGTTACGTATACCTTATCCGTGATTAATTTATTTACATAATGGAATATGGTTAATTACCGAAGAACCGAAGTAATTTTTTGAAAAGAAACAGCCTGTATCTTGCCGCCAATAAATGCATTAAAATTTCAGTCAAGGCGATTTCCCGGTAAATGATGATAAACAAAAAAATCCGTTGAATATATTCAAGTCGGAAGCGTTGTTTATAGAAAATAAAGTATGATTTGCTGAAAGTCATGATATATCTGAAAGTGCGTTGTAGCAAAGTTCGATGAGAAATAAATTTTTGTAATTGGTTAGTCTTCTTTTAATGCTTATAATTAGTATTAATTAATATTATTAGTAATAATTAAATTGAAATAACCCAATGTGCAAAATATATGCCTTTTCAAACATCAAGCTACTACCAGCGGGTAAGAGTTAAAAATAAGATTTAATCGATGTTTTCGAAATTTATAGGAATAAATAAATGAAATTTTAGAGATCCGATATTTTCTTCTCAGCAGAATAGGATGATAATCGTTCCAACGCTCGATTTGGAAATGGGTCAGAACTGGTGGGGCGAGGGTAAAAAGTTTTATCTCAAGTTTAAAATTTTATGTTTTTACAAAATAAAGAGCTCTTGTAGAACTTCTGCAGATGGTGCCGTTTTCAAGGAAAATCAATTTTAAAATTGTATCACCAAATCAAATATTCCATAATTAGTCTACCTTCTAAATTTCTGTAACTGTTACAATTAGCTACAAGCTTGAACCATTTTGGGATGTGTTTATTATTTTTCCAAAACAATGTTTATACATTCCTTGACTGATTCCTTGAATTTTGGTACACTGTAAAAAATTTCACTCAAATTTCACTCAATTTTACTCAATAATGTATCAATTTCTGTCCACACCTGATTGAGTGAAATTTTCACTCTATTAGTATGAGTACAACTAAGTGAAACTATTGCATCAGAATTGAGTGAATGAATACTCAAATCTAAGTTACTGCTAACTATCAATTGAGTGACTTTTGACTCTATTCTGAGTATATAAAACCTTTTTAGAGTTTACTTTTTCTCTAATATGATTTAAATTTTACTATTGACTCATTTTTTACTCATACTTGGTTTTTAATTAACTAAATATTGAGTGCTAAAATAAATCACTCACAAATTATTAATTAGGATATACAGTGTTGAAATTAATTAGACGCTATACAGCGTGTTCTGCAAATGATGAACTTTCAAATTAGGAGAGATATTGTAAAAATAATGTCTCAAATCGACATTTTTTTGTTGATAGTATATAAATTCCTTTGAAGTTACAGACAGACAGTGCATCTAGATATGAAAAAGGATTGGATCACTCAGTAATGAGTACATTTACTCTGATTTAGGTACAAGTTTTCAAAAACGGAAATTTCGTCTACATCAATAAAGCCACGAGCGGTGTCAATTTGTAATTGTAAATGTCAGTTTGGGCGTGTTTTTCACTTCTGAAAAGTTTAATGCAAATAATGCCGTTAAAAATGGGGGGGTATCAAAGGATGCGGAAACGAATTTATTCGAATGCTCACACGAATTATTCCCCGTATAATGATTGATTCAAATAAATGATTCGAAATGAATCACAACCAGATATGTGACGCCTTATTGGATACGTCAATATTACGTCATTTAGATGCAAAATTTAATTACAGCGGAAAGCACTGCCCTAAGTAGCCTGGAAGAACATCGGTGGGTATAAATTTATCTCGCCCCATTCATCAAAAAACACTTAGTGTCAATCTATATTTATTCCGTCGACCTTAATCAAGTGGCTCTATACAGGACGTTTTTAGAATCTACGTCATAACTTCACTGTACAAAAATTCACTCAAATTTACTCAATTTTACTCAATCAATTTCTGTCCACATCCGATTGAGTACAACTAAAATTTTATGAGTGCAACTGTTGCAACAGAAGTGAGTGCATTTAAGTGAAAGCACTCAGTTTTAGTTAAAATATTATCACAAATGTGTACAATTATCAAAAAAAACTCTTATTATATTAATTGCTTCAGAAATACTGACATGTTGAATTTTTAAGATTTAATTATTTCTCCCTAGCTTTTCCACTAAAAAAGTTTATATTTAATTTATGTTATTAATCATTAATTTTCTTTTTTAATTTAATTTTTTATTTTCTTACACTTATTTTCTGCACAAAGTGCTAATTTCTCACGAATTTAAAAATTAAATCATTCGGTTTTTCTACAGTTACGGAAAACAACAAGTGGTGTTTCTTACCCTTGTCTCTAATTTAATATAAAAGATTTATAGTATTCCTAACTTTCTTCTAATATCCTCAATTTGAAAATATTCAGATATTTACGCGCTGCATTTACAAATTTAGGGCAACCAATTCTGCTCCCATCACCTAAAACATCAAATATGTTATCTCAGACTAAAGTTTATCTCGTACAATCTCGGCTATTCAAATGTGCTTCCATGACATTGTCGACAGTCACTCTTGATCCTACCGTATGTTACCGTGAGAAAGAAAGCAGGGTAAACTTGTTTTACTCGCTTACAAAAGGAAAACTGATACTCGACTTACGAACGCTAGCAACAGGAAAATAGCTTCTAGAATATAGTCAGCAGGATATTTAGTTCTAATAGACATGTACTACTAAATTAATTTACTCATTTTAACTTGATGACTCCACAGTAATTAACAAATATGTTTTAAGTAAATAAATTTTCTTCAATATATTTTTTTAAACTTCACTTTTGTATTCCAAATATTTGTTTGGATTTTTATTATTAATTACCTACAAACATGAATTCAAGTTCGTTCTTCTGTGTGTACTAAATAATTAAGGACAACGAAGATTTTTGCAAATAAAAAAATATTTTTCTTTCAATGTTATTGTTATCATCATAATCTTGATCATCACGTACTTAATATTAAATTCGTTCCACGAATCCACGAAAAAATATTGCTAATAACAAAATTTTTTAAACTGTCAAAATTGTAAAAGAAACAAGTGCAGAAATTAGAAATTTCGGTACTTATAAATTGGACCAAAATATTTTTTTAATTTTTGCTTTAACTACTTTTTTTACAAATATATATATATANTATATATATATATTTAGAAACATGTCTTTGACTAATGATTCACTGATGGATACCAGATAATTATATGAAATCGTATTTGATTCAAGACAAATCCTAAGCAAAAAAAATATCGCGGACTTACCTAAATACGTACTTCACAAAAGATGTAGGCTCACATGTATTCGAAATAGTCCCCTCTATTAGTTAAAAGTGACATACCCTCTAAATGAATTTGTTATAGTCTTCTAAATCAGATCTGATGAATTTTATTAATAAAAGCTTTTCGAAAACAGTGATACACAATGATCTAGCAGATTATCTTTTGTCAACCGAAAATCTTTCCGAACCATCTGCTTGCCATGCGAAAGCTCTATTTATATTTCGTACCCACTTTTGCATTACTCTAGATTAACTGTGACATACTTATTATTTAGGAAATTTAAAAATACGCCTCACTTGTAGACCAGAAATAGAATCAAGGGCATCAGCTGATCTCTAATGACACGACTATAATGTTATTTGTGTGAGTATATACACCATAAACACTTACTGTAATCGTTTAATCACTAAGAGAGTGAAGGGATCGTTTGATGAAAAATTAAATGTTAATAAAAATTAAAAAAGCATGAATCGAATCAACCTAAATGATATCCATAATAATTAACAGTTCTAGGTGCCTAAATGTTTTCATCAAATCTAAAAAACCAAGTACAAACAGTTTTCTATGTATTTTCCTAAGACCGTTAATGATGTAGTACTTTGATACCTATATATCCACAGTTATGGTGTTGGATAGATATCGAAGGTGTAATTCATACAAGTCAGGACATCAGTCCTCAGAGTAGTTGTTTCTCACAATATAATTAAAAACTTTGTTGTGTCTAGTGCCCAGCTGACGTAAGTCGAACTCGGTCCAAGGATGTGATTTTCTTTATGAATCAATATTTCACTGTAGTGCATGCTTTAGGATATAATGTATTTTATAGTAATACAAAATATCGGAACTAAACGTCTATAGTAAATCACAAATTGAAAGTTACACAAAGAAACAAAAGAATATATTTAGAAGCCATGTGGTATCTGAAAGTCAATAGACGATAGTTGTGTCGATATTGCCAATATCCACATTTCGCATTAATTACTTTTCATTGAAGAATTTTTTTAACTGTGGCAGCGCTTGAAAAAATATACCACGGTCTATTCATTTATTTATACTGCTTTGGCGTTAGATTAGAAATGTTAAGTTTGAGACACCGACATCGCATATTATATAAACCATATGTTTATTTTGGTACAAGTAGTCGTCAATACCAACAGTCATACTCTTAATCTACACAGTAAGAAAGCATGTGATCTCTCCCACAGCTTAAATGTCATGTCAAGTGACTGTTGATTGAACATTCATTACGTCGAAGAAATGAAAGCAAGTACCTATTATTTAGATTCAAATATATTCACGTTTATCGTGTTACTCCAACTTTCCAATATTAGTCAATAAAAATATTTTCTGAAAGCATTAAGGTGTGACTTTTTCTGGGTATTTTTTCATATTGCAAATTGCCAAAAAACTTGCTTTTCTTGTACATGAGGACATATAATGTTGACTTTGTACTAGTTTAATTAGATGTGCTTAATATTTAAAGATTTTTCTGTTATTATAATAAAAGAAAGTAGCTATGGATTGATTTAAAATATACAGGATGTCGCATTTAAGACGAATTCTTTTGTAGCTGTGGTAATATTAATAATACAAAAAAGTATGCAACTAAAAGTAGCACTAATTAAATTTGTCCATACTATTCTTATGGACATTAACTTTTATATAATAATAAGAAATATTGGACCTAAACCATACCATATCAATGTTATTTGATGGGTTTTAACAAAATTGTTGCACCCAAAAATAAAAGATTTCTTAAGTCAAGGGAAATATATTTTTATATACCCAAAGAAATATATATGTTGTTTATATTCCGCAATCTTGATTAATAAACGCTCAGAAGCAAATAATATTTTAGTCACTTTTCATAGAACCGATATTTCCAGTTACAGAAAATTTGTTTTACTTGGAACACCTTGTACATAAATGAATTAGTATCAAAACGACACAGATTTCTAAACTAAAGTAGTTAGATAAACAAAATTGAACTGTCAAAATTAATTTTAAAGCGAAACGCCAACAGCTTATTACTTTTTATTCGTCTGCCTTTTTTGGTCTGAAATTTTAGGGTAAGTAGGTAGGTAAATCTATTGTAGTAAAAATGACCATGGACTGATACTTTCGGCATAGAGTTTATTTCTTTATCACTTTTGTTGATTTTGTGGAATAAACGAGTAAGAAGAAATTATCGAAATACAATTCTCTTTTACAATCCATTTATTTTTTTTACCCCCCATGTTGAAAAATTTGTTAGCCCAATAACGCTATTCACACGTGAGAAAATATAAAAAAAGAGTTTATTCCAGATTGAACATTTTATTCTCCTCCGCCTATGGTTAATACCGATTTAAACACGTCTTAGTCTTTGAGGAAAATGGTAATTGTACACTCTGTATACCTTCCAGAAAATAAAAACGTGAAAAATATCAGTTTAAAATCACGCACATACTAAATTGAGTAGTTTGTTTCAGTAGGACTTTTGTTTATTATGAAATATAAATTATTCGAAAATAAATATTATTTTCTGTTGGAACAGCTTCTATGATCAATACAATAAGATGTCAGTGGGTCTAATCTAATGCTTGTAATAGTTTAAAGTGGAGCGGAATGTCCGTTTTTGCTGCAAATAAATAAAAATACTGTTGTGCATTAAATAATAGTGATATTTCTTGTTGAGAAGTAACATTTAGTTGACAAACGGTTGATTTGTTTTATATTTCTTGATGGTAAAATTTGGAAAAAGACAAAATCTCCTGGGTTCAAAAAGGGTTCGTACATGTATTTTCTTTTCGTAATCAACTAGTAAATACTTTTATTTTTTATAAAGTTACCATTTTTGTGAAAGTTGGACAGCTTTATAAATTTGAAAAATCTGATGTCAAATTAAATTTTAGAACGGTATAAATTTAATTTTGCGAAAAATAAAAACACACATTGTATCTGCCAATTGATTATGAAATAATATTTTGTATACAGGGTGTCCCTGAAAAGGATGGACAACGCTTAACCACAGGTTCCTTGGATGAAAATAAAACTATTTAGCTTAACTTACCTATATACAAAAATGCACGCCTACTGAGATATAGCCTTCTAAATATAGAATAGATAACGTATTTTTTTTTCAAATAATTTGAAAACTATTTTTCTTAGAAACTTCAAATTTGGTACACATATTTTTTTACAAGAGGGCCATGTAAATAAAGAATTTGGTGAGAATACATATGCAGGATGTTCTCTTTCTAGTGCCTGTGCGCCACTGGCTAGCCCGTAACTTTTTTGTGTGTACCTACGCCAGTGACACCAGAATTTATATTTTTAAAAATAAGCATTATTTGGGAAGATTTTTACCTTTTACAAAATTTTGATATCCTTTATGAAATTCGAGTAAAATTGTCATTTTTTATACATTAAATATAGGCACAAATTCCGATTACTAAAAAATAATTTATAACTGCTGCCCGAAGCAGGGAATAATAATGAAAAAACTTCTAGTACCATCAATCACTAAAATGAAAAATCAACACTAGTAATTTAAATAAACAATATCAACTAATAATATAAGAAAGTTAACATCAACAGTTTGCATTAATTGTGCATTGCCTCTTATAACATTAATTTAATTTTGTATTTTTTCGCATAATTGGTTTTCTGTATTTACTGAAAAGCTATAAACTGTGGTCCTCAACGCTCCCCAAAGCAAATACTTACACTGGTTTAAGTCCGGGGATCGAGGTGGCCATTTTAAAAGGGCATTATTTTCTCTACCTATCCACCTGTTAGGATAGTGCTCATCTAAGTATTGCCTTACCGGCAATAAGGCAAAAAAGGAAGTGCCCCATCATGCATGAAAATGGTATTCATTCCTAGTGTTATCGGTAACTCTTCAGGCAGATAGGTTTTGAGAAATTCTAAATAATTTTTGCGTTAAATGTGCAGGTAATATAACAGAACCAATTAAAATACTATAAATATTACCAGTGCAAACATTAATCTTTCATTCATGTTGAAACCGTCTTTTACTGATTCTATGTGGATTTTCGTCACAATAAACATGTTCCTTATGTGAATTAAAAATACCCCTTCTAGTAAAAGCTGTTTCGTCTGTAAACAGGATTTTTTTGTGGATATTATCGTCTGAATACTTTGTCTGAAAGCAAAATGTGACGGAGGATCTATTGGTAGGTAAAAGCTCTTTAACTTGATTATTGAATAACTGATATTTTAATACTTTATTAAGCCAATGATGTCAATGATTTAATGTTACATATAAAAAAAAGTCCTGTTTCCCGAAGACGTCTCTCCACATTAGCTAATGTTTTGTGATTTGGAATTCTTCGATTAGGAAATCTTTCAGCATATGTTCGAACACTAGCACAACAATTTCCTTCACAATAACCCAAAACTAATAACTTATCAGTTTGTTCAGCAAAAGTATAAATTGCAGCCGTAGTAAAGAAGATATTAAAAAACTAAATAAACTAAAATTAAGCTTGATACTGAACCTTTTAATTATTGTTATGATTTTGTTTCTTTGTTATGTGACACACTGACACCTCATACTAGACTGATTTAATTATTTTAAACTGATTTTATATTATTTAATGCGTAAAAAATGCTAATTTTTCTCGAAATCCATAAACGATATCAAAATTTTGTAAAAGGCAAAAGAACTTCTAAAATAGTGCTTATTTTTAAAAATATAAATTCTGTCATTATTGGCGTACACAAAAAAAAAGTTACGGGATAGCCAGTGACGCACAGGCATTAGAAAGAGAACATCCTGTATATGTATTCTCACCAAATTCTATATTTACATTGCCCATATATAAAAAAAAATGTGTGTACTAAATTTGAAGTTTCTAAGAGAAACAGTTTTCAAATTATTTGAAAAAAAACTAGGTTCTCTGTTTTATATATACAAGGCTATATCTCAGTAGGCGTGCACTTTTGTATATAGGTAAGTTAGGCTAACTGGTCTTATTTTCATCCATCCTTTTCAGGGACACCCTGTATATTCGTGTAACTTCTTTCGACATCCTAGAGGGGGTTCCCCGTATTTTAATTACTTATTTTGCAAATTTCGACCGAAAGTCTTCATTACGAAAATTTTCTTTGTCATCTAAAAATCAGTACGAGTCCCACACTTCAATTTTCACCAGGCTCCGTTGGTACTAATTGAAAAAGTTAAATGAGAACAAAGAAGTCAGTTCGAATTCGTCACAGATAAAATTGACGTACGATTTTTTTTTATTATGGAAATATAAATCATTACAGAATGAACATCGTTTTCCTATTGGAATAGCGTCGGCGAGCAATAAAATAAAATGTCAGTGATACTAATCGAACACTTGTAGTGGCCTACAGTGGAACATCTATTTTCGCTGAAAATAAATAAAAAGGCCCCGTTGTGTATTAAATGTACTAAATTAAACCGGCGTGTAGCGATTTATTCACATGATCCGGTGGATCCTGGTTGTTTTTCAGTAGTCGGTACACAATCATGTAGTGCAAATATCGCCCACAGAGGCGTTCTCAGTGATACCGTAACACGGCGGAGAAGAGAATGTGCGCGCCCGCGGAGCTCATCCCGGCAATCCGCGTATCGAATTATGTGCGGGCCCGCAAGATAAAACCTTTCGACAGTTGCAAATTGGTGAGCCATGTCGGACTAATTATTTAAGGGGAAAAAAAAAGGTAAAATAAGCAATTGTGTACGAGCATGCACGGCCATACGTCGCCAGGTTGGTAGCAGTGCGACGCCGGCGGCGCCCGAACCACGACGACGGCGTCCGAGAGCGTCGGCCGGGCGCAGTCTGTGTGTGATCGCGGCCGAGTGAGAGTGCAGCCCCTGAAGTCCGGCATGGGGCTCGAGGGGGGGGAAGCGGCTCCCCTCTCGTGATCCGCCAACATTTCCCGCTTCGAATTGGTGGAGAAATGGGGGCTGACCCCTGTCCTCAAGCCGAGGCAGGACCCGCGGCCCCCCGAAGGCGCCAGGTATGACACACCGCGGCCACTCCCGCCCGTACTCCTTGCGGATGCTGCGTCTCGCGGCATCCCCAAGCACGCACCTGACCACACGGGCGACCCCCCGTGCCTGCAGTTTGTCCCCTAGGTCGGTTTATGTAAGACGTATTCACCGTGAATTCGTCAATTGTCATTCCGTCCAACCTCGACCTTGCCGAGAGCATCCGCATGGCCCGCTGTACGCCGCAGAGGATGCTGTGTGATGTAAGAGGTACCGGTTACCTTTCGAAGAAGGGCGCTCTCGTGACCCACTAGTTTAATAATAGTAGTGTGATGTTTTGACAGGACGACCGCCCCAAAAGAATCATGTTTATGTGGAATGCTGGAAACAAGCCAAAGTTCTTCCTCTTCATCACGGAGGTGGGTTCAGTGCCACCTTATCTTTACACACACTCCGCGAAGGTTTCCACCGTTTCTCCTTATTAACCATCCCCTGTCTATTTCTGTTCGACGCCTCTTCCCTACTACATACTATTCTTACTACGGGGCAGATATTTTCGGTCAACATAACCCACATTTCTTCCACAAGTCGCAACTGAATAAATGTCACCGTGTGGTCATGGGCATATTTTACAACCTTTAAATTATGTATAACAACTGCGTAACTCCCACACATTAGCA
The DNA here is from genome assembly GCF_000390285.2 of Anoplophora glabripennis. Taxonomy (NCBI): domain Eukaryota; kingdom Metazoa; phylum Arthropoda; class Insecta; order Coleoptera; family Cerambycidae; genus Anoplophora; species Anoplophora glabripennis. Next base: position 49,256 of record NW_019416286.1, read on the forward strand.
ACCAATTATTAACTTCGACTTGAGCAAAACTGTGATTTCAATAAGTGATTGTTAATGAATTTGTTAAATGCACCATCGTACGATTAACAACTCATTTAAACCATGTACGTGGATAATGTTCCCCACTGCTCATTTCTCTGCACTACACTGTTTGTTATCTATTCATTTTTTTTTTAAAAAGATAAATATTGTTTTCGTTACGAAATTATGTCAGTATCAGTGAAGTGTGAAGTGTTTGGAATATAAAACAACGACATCTAGGAAGTAAGTAGTTCTTAATAAAATACTCTCTCTGACTATTTCCAAACCTTATTGAAACCCAAAAAGCACCAAATTTACACTAAATTATCTCAACAGAAGCACTTAAATTAGTCTCCAAATATAATCTAGTGGTACGTTTCCTTTAATTTTGCATTTATCTTTCTGTTGTGAATAAAAACACATGAAACACTAATATGTGGCCATACCTAAAATTAGAAAATCCTTACAGAAATAGATAAAACCTATAAATTTAGAAGACACATCACTAGATATATAAAACTTTAACCTAACCTTAGAAAATCCTTGCAGAAAAACCTCTAAATTTAGAAAATTATCCACTTTTCTACTGTTCTTTTTTCCGTTTCTCTTTAATTTTGCTATTTGGACATATGTGGTACAATTGAATATAAAAACACAGTACATATATGTCTGTAAGCTAGTACTTGATAACAACAAAAGCAATCTCTAGTATCAATCTAATAAGATACTACAATACTATTTTAGGAAAAAATTTCCGTTACTATTTGACGAAATTGTAAACCGCTCATTGATAACCGCAATTCCAAAATACATGTGCCACAAACAGAAGCACGCTTCAAGATACAATCGCCTCATTTAAATCAAAACAATTTTTATTTGAAGGGAAAAGTTGGGAGAGCCGCTAACTAAATAAATAATTCCGTTTTGTATAAACATATATTGAACGCCTGTTGATATTTAAAAATCGGGATCTAATAATAAAATTAACGTAAACAGTGAATTTATTTTCACTGCTATTAGATATGTCTTCGTCCAAGGAGAGGTCGATACAGCAATTGTTTAAAATTTGAATGAAACGCGTTTATTTTTACATCAGATGTTGAAATACATTCTATCCGGGACTAATATTTTAAAATTCTTACAAATTTATACTCGGTGAAACACTTTTATCCATGCCATGGTTGGTGTACTTTTGTAGATTCAAGTTCTGTCGACATATCTTGTTGCCACCGAAATTTCAACACTATGAATACAATTCATCTAAGAACATCACTGAAATTAATGGTAAAATTTTCTGAACGGAATCCAATTCTTCCCCAACCATACGATACATTTATCGGTAACATTTGTATCATCATCAACATTAAACAGTCTGAAAAACAACTGACCACCGTTGATTTTCGTGTCAGAAAATTTAGGGGCACTGAGTTGGAACCGTAAAAACGACTGATGTTGCGTAGAGTAAAATTTGGATGCACGTGGCCTTACCCACGTGGAAGATCTTGTGTATTGGATCAATACTCAGCCATGCTTACGCCCCTGAGAGAAAGCACCGGAGAGTGTGATTTTACGTTTTTAAACAAAATTAATTTCATGTTGTTGTGAAAAGAATCATATACTTTTAAATGAATACATGTACAACCTTTCGAAACGACAGTGATGAAGAAAAAGTGTCTTGGGTAAAGAGTGCAGTGTAATAAGTTTATCTAAGTTTTTTCATTTACTGGTACAACCAAAACTAAGTTAAAGTGGTTCTTTTCATTAAAACATATCATTTCCTGTTGATTATTTCTATATTCATTAATTTCGAAGATCTCAAACTTTGCCTTGTATTTATATATCCATAGGAAATGGTCTGCATTTGTGGATAGATTTCTCTATCTATAAATTTTGCGTTATTTCGTCGGCCTTTCAATTTTATTTCATCAGCATACTCTAAAATTAACTGGAAGTTAATAAATTTTACAAACTAGTAATTAAACATCTACTTTTAGCAAAAGATTTACTAATCGTGTTTGTTGAATTTTGAATAAATATTTACATTATGCACGCTGGACTGACAGCAGATTGATTTCCTACGTAAAATATGGTTCTGAGAATGAAGTATATACGAGTTGATCTGATATTTCTTATATTTCTACAAATGAAGTCGTAAATATTAAAGTATTTTCTTACTGAACTATGTTTATAAAGCTCAAATGTTTCTTTGTTTTGCAAACCATGCGGTAGTAGTGCGATACATTTTACTATAAACAAATACATTATTTCATCGAGAAAAGAAATTACAGTAAAAAGAGATGTCAATTTATTTTTTACTGTAATTTTCTGAAATCAATTGTAATTTTAACAACTAGAATGTAAAATTCCATTTTTTTCAATTTTGCAGTGAAATTTTACGTTTTACTATTGCAATATAACTTTGTGTTTATACAATACAAAACAAAATTACTATGTAATTTTTTGTAAATTTACAATTGCTTGTAAAATTGCAGAGTAGATTTATAGTCAGTTGCATAATTACATTGTACTGGTACTATTTATAAAATAGTCACTATTTTTATCTCATGAACGGTACATTTTTACTTAAACTATTATATTAAAATTTCTAAAAACACTACATCATACAAATCGGCGTAGATATCCCCCTCCCTCTCATTTACTTTATTTTATTATACTAAATTTTAATTCAAAAATTTTTCCCCTAAGTATTTTGTCAGAGTTTTCGACTTTTCAGATTCATCATGTTCTCATAGACCAAGTTCAAAGGGTCTACAAAACTAAATACAATCAGTGATTTTGAATAAAACTATAAAATAAGGAAAAAATATGTCTACTTATTATTTTCACTTTGCCGCTTTTGTTGCCTAATAATAACAAATTAGATACAAATCATAGTAACTTCTATAACGTAATTTGTCATAACAAAAATTGTGAAGTAAATAATGTTAACAAATATATACGTATACATCTTTCAATTTTACAGTTAATTACTATTTCTATTAAAATTTCTTTTTCATAATTTCCAGTGAAACTATTCCTTCAAATATTTGTTTTATTTTTGGCGCAACTCTTGGAATAAAATCGACAAATTAAAATCATTTGTTGATTTTAGTTTGCGGTCATAAAGGTGTCTGGGAGTATCTGTTCTATGTGACAGTGAATTCAAGTATGGAATTTTGGTAAATATTAAATAAAATCTGTTTAGAAAATGCTGCTATTTACCAATCATAATCAGCGTTACCAGCAGGGCCAGTAATTAGCTCATTTTCCATCCACAGGCATTTCCAGAGCTTGCTAGATTCTTAAACTGAAACGGGAACTTCATAAAGTTAAAACTTTATATCTGCATAAAAAAATTATCATCCATTTTCGCAAATTTCTAAAAAATCACAATTCCAACGATATCATCGTAGTTAATTGTGCCCTACTTTTTTATGGGTGATACAAACTGGTGTTTCCGTATTTTTTGAAAAATATTCATTTTTCTTAAAGTTGTAGCATAATATAAAGCTTTATGACCTTTATTCAGAATCAACTGACATACTCGGGTGTTTTTTTTCTGACAATCTATTTGTCTGTACCTAACTTTATGAAAAGTGGGGATTTTCTGAAAAATAGGAAGCACCTGTTTGTATCTCACTTTAATAAGGAGAAAACATATTTTTTACATATACAACCTTATCAGTTTATTTATTTATAAATCAAAAAGCACCTAGATAAACGATAAATAAAAACTGTTTATATGACCATAAAAATCAGTTCTTAAAGAACTGAGGGATCAAAATATGACCACCATAGTAGATATAGTGTTATATATAAATATATAAATATCAATATATGTAGCTTAAATTCCTTTTCTTTAGATATGTTTTGCAGTGACATATTTTTCAATACGTATTATCCAATTTTATATTGTTTTTATATGATATAGTCATAATTATATATTAAAATAATTTCAATATTTACGTTGCTATTATTTTAATAATGAAATATTAAATTTTAATTATGATACTGGACAGCCCAGTGGAGTTCAAAAAGTTGTTGCCACTAGAAACATAAAATATATGAACTCGTTGGTACCAATGTACAAATGGAATTTAAATTAAATATGAATTCGATTTGATGAATTTCACAGTAATTAATTTTTCAGTTATTATGAACAATAGAAATATTATTTAAAATTTTCAGCTGGCGGCTATATAAAATTATTGTCAAGAATTCTTGTATGTTGCTGTACAAAAACAACGGAAAAAAGCCTTTAAACTTTACTTCTTTGAAAATAAATTCTAAACAACGTTACTGTTTTGTCTATACCTAAATCTATCTAAAAAAGTAATATCTATCTACCAATCGCATTAGTACTTTTTATTGATATCTTTCATTTCTTGTAAATTTTTCAATTGTCTATTGGAGCTGTCTCATTGTCAGTAACATACCCTAGATATATAGTATTGAAAAGCATATATAAAATTGGAATAAATCTTCAAAGTCAAGTAAAAGTATGCGAGCTAATAATAAAAAATATCTAAAAATAATATTGCGATATTTTTGCTTACATATGACTGACTAGTCACATTTATTTCGGAGAACCAATTCCAGTATTAATAATGATTCTAAATCATTCAGTTTGCTACTACATGTAGCAAGTAAGTCTACATTTCTGACATTTTGAATTTAAACGGTATTCTATTTATACAGTGTCACATAAGCTACATGGTATTTGGAATTGATTAATAATTTTTTTTCATATTAGGGATCTTAGTAATTCTGGAAGGGGTGTATATGACATGATTGTGACTTCTATGCTTGCATAATCATCATTCCACTGCTAGACACCTCCTTACATGCATTTCTTAGTACCTATGTACTATCTCTATATCAACTGTAATAGCAGAAATCGATGAACGCGTTTTCTTGATGGGTACAACCGAATTGAGAGGAAAATTTATATATAATTGAGTATGGAATTTACCATTGCATTATACAGTTTATTGCGACAACACATGTGTCGTCTCTTGAGAGAATTTTTCACCCAAAAATAAAAGAAACAGTTCTTGAGACCTTCGTTTCTGAGGTATAGCACATTAATCTGTTTTATTTAATTAGTTCTTTAATAACTTTCAATTTTTTTTATTTTATTATTACCTCTTGTACTTTATTTCAAATTATTACTGTTATTGAATTACCTTAATACCATAATACAATAAAGTAACGTTTTTATCATTGCTGTGACTGGAAAATTTAAATACAAAATTCATTTAAAAGAAATGGTCTTGAATTTTTTTGAAAAAATACAATTATTTCAATCTTCGAGTACCAATATATGAATGTCTAAATGAAACAGTTAACAGTTAATTAGTAGAGGTAGGTATATATTTATTAATAATATATAACAAGTAAATTACTATACCTAAATAGGGATATGACAATATCATTGAAAAATTGTATTTGTGGCCTTATTTTTATTTTAAAAATAAATTAAAAATTTGTTCCTCATTTGTTGACTGAACAACAGAAATAAAATCGTGTGGAGTTTGTCTGCAACTCCTTGCATATTCAGTGATTTCACACAATTCCATTGTTAATTAAGAAAATACAGCATTATATTTATTTTTCAATTCTATCTCGCGATAAAAGCAATGCTTATTTTGGCTCCCAATTTGTATACATACCCTTTGGAGTCTCAACTATCAATCACCATTTAAAAATTTTCGATCTTATCCATTTTAGCAACAATTAGAATTTTTTCAAAATTTCTTCAAAAAATACTTATAAACATTTATAGCTGGATCTACCGTATTTGCATATTCTTCAAATATAATTATAGGACCAAATAGAGGAAGGATTGACGAACAAAATCCACTGTTGATCCTGTGGATAAGATGAATCGTCATCGAGATATTAAGCTCAAAAGCATATTAAGCTCAAAGTTGAAGTGAGATTACTGCAAAACAACGTACTGTACAATAACAATCAAAAGTGATTTTGATTGTTTGAAGCAAAGACTTTATAACTATGAAAATTTGTTTAAATCGGATATGTATTTAAACTGTTCTGATGCAAAAAAGATTGATACATTTCACAGGAAAGAAAGAAAGAAAGATGACATCAAGATCATTTCAAATGAAGTTTAACCAAGACTGTTTCGCGAAAATAAAGTTCGCTTATTTTCTGAACGCACCTCATATATGTCCAACCAAGTCGGTGGTGTACATATTTTAGTTAATTTTAAAACAGAAATCAATGCCATAGAAAATCTTTATATCGCAAATAAAATAATTCGTTGCATCAGTAAAAATATTTAACTTATTAACAAAAATTCACACAAAAATCGTTACTAGATGTAATTGAAGTACTTGTACGTTTAACGACCTATTATACTAACATTAGTGTATAGCCTGGTCGTTACGACCATTATTTATAGATCCAGCAACCCATGCTCAAACGTTGCATGTGTTGTATACTTAACGGTAGTTACAACTAAAACACCAATTTACGTTATCATTTTATTTAAGGAATTCTTTATGTTCGGTCGTCAAATTTTTAGTGCAAAGATGAAATAAAAATTTACCGCTCCAATAATAATCCCACCTAATAGATCAGCAGAAAGCCATTAAATATTTTTTTAATTTATCGTGCGTGCAGACACCAGGCCACATACAGCAATAAAATTCGACGTTAAATTACTAAAATATAGATTTGTTGTAATGAATAAATTATTAATAGTCCGCGATCCAATGAATTTATCTTATTGGAATTTATATTCAAAACAAGAAGCGTTATTTATTGCATAAAATTTTACGATGATAATAAAGCTTCCATCGAAATTAAAAGCTATAACTCTTTCGCATATAAAACACTTTTATGAAAATGTAACATTTACCTCAGATGAAAGTAAGAAATGGCTTCAATACCAGGATCACCCATAATGTACACTGTAAAAAAATCGGTGGGAGCGAAAGCAATAAAAGTACGGAGTGAACCATTGAGTGAAATTATTGAGTACATTTCCACTTATTACTGAGCATTTGTGATAATATTTGAACTAAAACTTAGTACTTTTACTCAAATATAGGTACCCGTTAAATAAATTCTCCAGATAAACTCATATTTGGTGCACTTGTACCTAAATCAGAGTAAATATTCTCATTATTGTGACCCCACCCTATTCTATGGTTGTCGTGCGTTGTCTTTGTCTGTTCCCATTAGGTCATCCATCTCGTGGAGTGGTGTATGACGTGTAGTGCTGGACAAGTATCCGTTTAACCGGTTATTTTGGAGACAATTATATTTAAATGCAGTGATTTAATTACAATAATTAAAAAAAATCATATATTGGGTCTTGATTAATATTTGTTATATAAACGGATAGTTAGATTATTACCTATACTTAACTTACGTATCTGTAACGTACAATATAGGTTATGGCAATCTATTCGTCCGATCAGTTAACCAATTATTTTAATCGAGACCTAAAATATTGTCTGTACAGATCTGCGTAGAAATCACTGTGGCAGCTCAGTAGTTTTTGACTTTAATACAATGATATTTAAATTAAAATTTAAAGAGAATATAAACCCCAAAACCTTTACAAAATTCGCTGAAAACACTACTCTAGATTTACTCTATCTACATTATGGTTTAATAGTATATTCCTTAGGAAAAATTATCAAAATATGAAAGTACTCAAAACCTTTATAAAAACTGTCAAAGATACGATTTCGGACTCGCTGAAAACGCTGGTTTTATCAAATTTACTCTATCTAAAAAAAAATTTTTCCTAAATTTTCATGAGCTACCTATATTATAGTTTAGTATATTCCGTAGAAAAAATTATCAAAATATCAAAGTACCCAAAACCTTTGTAAAAACTGTCAAAGATACGTTTTCGGACTCGCTGAAAACGCTGGTTTTGTCAGATTTACTCTAACTAAAAAAAAAATTGTCTTAAATTTTTTAAGCACCAAGCCTCGTAAACATCTTGTATAGTTACATCTATATTTCGTTCCTCTTGCACACACTTAATCGCATTTCTTCGCACAGGAAATATCTTAATATTTCAGTCATGTAGTCATTTATGTTTTAAAAATAAACATTCTAATTATGCCAACTTAATTTTATTTTGAAATAAATTTCCTCAATCTTTAATATTTAAGTAAATGCACTTTGGATGAGATAAACTATAAATATTATTGGTTTCTTTGATATCGCTCAGTGTATTTCAAGTAATTTTAACGCTATTTATATTAAACAGATTTGGTTAAGACTGAGTGGAGTTATCATTGCTGCCAAGTAGACTCAGCTAAAGAAATTAACACTAAAGACTTTATTTCACAGTTGGTACGTAGTTATAATGTTTTAATGAACTATAATAATGTATACATTGCCATACATAATTCTCTATCCACTAAAACTAAAAATATGCTTTCCTGTTAAAGCATAAAGAATACTTTTGGTAGACTACAACTACTTGGAGAGGATTTCAGTTAAAATATTACACATGTTGGTATATCTCTGAGAAAAATAATATCTGTTAATTTAGTAATGAAAATAATTAATCAAAAATAATTATGATTTTGGGAAAGCAATATTTTTTATTTGCAGGTGAAATAAAAATACTAGTAATAGCCTAATATTTTACTGTAGATATACAGGATCATCAAATATCATATTAGTCCTCTACTACTGTTACTTGTCGAAGTAAAAATGTAGAATGTGAATTTTTGTGTCTACTGAATGCAAAAATGGTGGATGTAGTTACAGAGAGAGATTTGTACTGCTTACAATTTATTTTATGACGAAAAGCGAAACATTACAACTGGTTTATTGCAAAGTTCTACGCATTTACTGCTTTTCTTTGGCAAATTTTCTCCTGTCGTTGTGAAATAATGGTTTTTCTTATGTACTTGTATTTATAATGTTAAAAGAAATAAAGTCTATTTTCAAAATAATAACAATGCGCTAATGAAATTTTATACTGAAATTTAATTTTACCATTTAAATAATTTGTTCTGGTCTTTACTTAGGAAAATATATCAACAGTATGCTAAATCTATTATTGTAGGAGGACTTTTAACTGATAATTAAAAACAACTGGCATTTTCCAAAGTCTCTTATTTTGAGACATTGCATCTGAAACTTTATTATTAAAAAATTTAATTTTAATTTAAAATGCTGTCAAAACATCAACACGAGGTGATGATATTGATATAATATGGGGACCTATTTCTGCTTTTAGTTGATTGAAATAAACCATCGTGCTTATAAAATCGTATAATCTCTCAGAAGCGCGTACGAAATTATTTTTTTAAGTGAATTGCATTATACAAGAGCAGATATTTATTCGGAATCTGACAATTGACTGACACGCGTATGGTTCGACTCATAGAAATGAAATCTATATCTATTATAAAAATTCATGGTAAATGTAAATTAACAAAACAGTGTTGATATAATGCTTGGAAAAACCCGTAAATAAATATAGAAGTTCTTAGATCCAATGTTCATTTTCACTTGGAATTTGCCTAAAAATAAAATTTAGTAACACTGAAAATACAGAAAATAATTTCTTGTAATCTGTATAATTAAAAAATTTACCAGTCTTACTTGAGTAGAATATAGTAGTTATTATTTTCAAACCTATATTGCATTTTTGCAACAACTTTATTTAAGGTTGCTCAAAGTGAGTACCTGCTAAACCGAAATTTCAAAGCATCAATGATGAAAAATAAAAATAGTTTAAGAACGATATCTAAAGAACTAAAAGGCTTTGGGTTTGACATATGGTAACAATAATTTGTAGCTTTTCAGTGTATTTTTTGGCTTAGATAGTTGTAGGTTTCATAAAATTAAACAAAAGTTTCCAAATATTTCCACAAATAAATTATTTCAGACAGTAAAAATAGACTTTCAGCTATTTCTATCATAACTGTTTCTGCTTGTGCAATATGTAGATATACATATTTATTATTCCACTGACTTACCTTTGTTAAGAAAGAAGATTTGTTATATATTTTGTATTCTAGTAAAATTATTTTAAAATTAGCGGAACGCGAAGTTAGAAATATACCTTTTAAGAACAGTTAGTGATCAACTTAGATACTACCATGTGATTCTTTTTTCTAATTCTCTTTCAGTAGAATTCTCTTTCGTATGGAATTATTACCAGTATGTAAATAGATTTTTATTTAACTGCATATTAAACCCATTTAATCCTTATTTCTCTTTTGTATGCCCTCAAAAAATATTAAGGACCTTCACATTATTAAATAACTTAAGAAATCCTGAAAATACTGGACCTGTAATATACTTTTTCTTGACCCTGACAATGTCATGTCAATGATCTCCTATAACATTGTCAGTTTATTCCACCGTTTCTTTTTTTAGACATTCTGCTGTAGTACAACATTGTTTATTTAGATTTGGTACCATTAGGTGAGTTCTTAGAACTTTTATTCAGTTTGGGATGTTTGAGTAAAAACAAAATCGGTGACCTTGAAATAAAGCACATTTTCAAATGCTTACGTATCTGATTAGTAGAAAACATTCTAATTTAAGACGCACTCACGTCATATAAACCACGTCAAGTGAATCGTAACACCTGATCTAAAATAAAAAAATACTTTGAGGGTATAGCAACACATTGTACTATCTATCTTGTGAAGTACTTAGATTATAGTTTCAAAAATTCTATTATTTGATCTAGATGTTTATTTATTTAGTGTTCAATTAACCGTAATTTTTGTTTGTTTAATCCAAAGATGCAGATGTAACATATATTCGACATGACATATCAAACATATAAATTATTTTTAGACCATATAGTGGTACTAAAATTTTACACAGTTTACGTTATAAATTGAAGAGTAATAAAAACATCATAAATTTAATTGTTATTCACATTGTTATTCACTGAAATGAAACTCGAATATTTTCTTCAGAATCGTAACAAAGAAGACTCGATAATAGTCTTTAATTACACTTTTGTATTTATTTTTCAAATAACTATGCAAGTCCAACATATCAAAATATTACAAGTTTCTAAGAATATATTTTCATTAAATAAACATTAAATAGAACTTTTTATTGTTTTTATTATAAACACATATTTTAAATTACGAAAAATTTTGGAAAAGAATATACTTATGTTTAAGTAGTGAACAAAGTTTAATAAATAATAATGTTATGGGAAATTAACCAACTTGATAAACACAAAATGCTAATAATACTGTTAATAATTTTTATATTGCCCGGATAACTAGACAGGTACTGCAATTAAAAGTTATTAGGCTTGAAACGGTTTAGGTTAGATTAAGTGGTAATTACGAACCACCGAAAATTGGAACCGTATATGTGTATGTAACAAACAGGCAAGTCAATATGGCACATATAATTATCTATGTACGTACTTTATTACATTACATGGAAGTACGAGTATTCGTAGCCCGTTCACATATACTTAATTTTCAAATAGCCTCACTAAATGTTATATGCATCATTGTTCGATTTTCTCCTACAACTTAATGAAGACATTCATTTTATATTTTTTTACAATTTATCTTTGAAAATGTAACAGATTTATAACTATGTACTTGAATATATAGGGATAACTAATCCTGAACATTCCCAACTTTTTTCAATGATAATTTCGTTATGGTTTAAGTAAATATTTAACTTTATATCATAAATGAATTGAAAACATGCAATACTTTTTTAAATGTATATGTAAATTATAGCAATCTATAAATAAAATAGCAGAACAAGATATTCATCATCATCAAATCGAATAGCTTAATGTTTTTACAAACTAGATTTTTTCCACATTTTTAGCTTTACACAATTTTGAATTATTAGTAGATACAGTACAAAATTATTTGTTTTTCTAATAACTAAGATGTTTTTATATTTCCTTTCGTTTATGAGATCCCAGTTGGATCACCTCCCTATATAGAAAACTGCCCAAATCTGGGCAAGATATTTTAGTTGCATTAGGTCATAGTAGTACAATTTCTTAGAACAACTATAAAAACTTTGATTTTTTGAGCTCTAACTTTGTATTTGGATTTGTCAGTATCCAACTTAGGCGTTTTCTTTCTTGTCATATGCGTGCAAGTGCGAAAAAGGTGTTATTATTTTCACGTTTTACTTATTTTAGTGTCACTCTGTTAAGGATTAGGGTAATCGTAATCGAGCGAATTTAACTGATCAAGAACGTGGTATAAAAAACAAGCAATCTGGTCCATGCAATGGCTTAGCTGAAAAAATTTTTTCCAAGACTGTGGACTATTTCTTAGAATTGCATGATAATCGTATCTCCTAAAAAATTTCGACCTAAAGATGTAAAAACTACAATCTTAGAACTTCAAAATGCTTTTTTTAATTCCCGATACGACCATTTTTCACCTAAATACAGTCTGTCAAAAATCACAGAAAAATTTCGGAAATTCTTTTGACCCTTTAATTTTTTGCATAAGTTTATATTAAATAATTTCTCTAAAATGAGACGCCCATGGAATCGCATTCCCCGCACGCCTTACCCACTCACTTTAAGGTTTTTATGGAAAACAGGATTCCATTACAAAATTTCTTAAAAATAAACTATGACGTAGTTGTCGTTAAAAAAATATGCGAATATACAAAAATACCTCCTAAATGGGCGTGTACCTATGTACCTTAAAGGGTGGTTATATTTACGATTGTCGGTTCTTGTTAAATTCTCATCAGACCCTTATCTATAACGGGCGTCAAATTTGGTGTCGCAGGAGTTTTCTGTGATTCATAATTTCCTCCGCGTAGGAATTTATTGACTAAATATATCGATAGCCCTTATCGCGCCACAGACTCGGAAGTAACATATTTCTTCATGTCAGAAAATTACATTACTGCGTTTCATTGGAAGGATACTCGACGATATAATGTAGCGATGACTTTCGATATCTTAACAAATTTTCCGTTAAATTTTATTTACATTGGATTCTATGAGTATAAAGTGCTTACAGAAATAGATTGATATAAACAACTGAAATGGTTTAGTGTATATTATTTCGACTTGAACTTTGGAGAATGGTATTTAGTTTTTAAATTTAAATCGTTCCCAAGTCGCATAAATCACAACTCCTCTATACAAGGTGATGTTTTTTTTTCTGAAATGAGTTAAATAACAATAATAAAAAATAAGTAATTATTCAAAGACAGGCGGGATCTTAGTCCGCAGAGTAGTTATTCCACACATTATTATTCATAGATTGTCTGTGAGCTTGCTTTTTAGCAGGAGGAGGTGCTATGTTGACATATTCGTTACTTTTTATAGATCCTCTTTTTCAATTTAAAATACTGTTTTGCATTCACTCAGCTTCAGCTATTCTTCAAGGGTCTTAAATATGGTAATCAGAAGAAGAAAGGCTCTAGCTCTAAAGAAAAACTGTTTGGTTATTCCTACAGGCATTAATAAAATGCTCCTTTAACTTCGTCTTCATTCCTTATTGTTTTGTCCTTCCAAAGACATCAGAAGACATAATGTCCAAGTAGTAGTATCAATGTATAAGTTTTCATGAAGGAAAATGATGTTTTTAGTTGAAGTATTGTGTTGTTGACTCAGTGCATCCACCACATGGTTTGATCATTCGCCTGATACTGTTCCAGATCCACAGAATCGCAGAAAGGTTTGCATGGGACCTTTCTACTGCTGCCATGATAGACCATTTGTCAAGTGGTGTCAGAATTATATCTAAAGCTCCTTTTTTCTGTTCAAATAGTCCTTCAGGGTGTTATTAACTTCGTGTTACGTTTTGCATGTCTTCATCTGGACATTCAGATCTCTAACGTTTGTAAGTCTTTATCTTAGCTTCGATCTGACGACTAATTAGACTCGTGAAAATGTTCAACCGTATTTTCTTATAAGCAAATAGTCATTGTGTGATCTTTATACAGTCAGCGTTATGTTATCAGTCTTTTTATTCTCATTCGGTCACAAAATATATTATTAAATGGTATGATAATACAAATTAGTTAATATAGATTAAGAAAGTTGTGAATGATCGACCAGGTTCCTCCTTCCTCAGATTTATCACAATACGAGTATCTGCAGGAACAGCTACCCTCTACCAAGACCGTCGACCTAGAGGCGATTGTAATATCCACTCCTTCCGACTCCAGCCAGTCTAGAGAGTAAAAAGTGCGATTCTGGCTAATTATAAAATAAACACACTGGAATTGTGAGAGATAGGGATCATTTGTGCATCGCGTTCTAAAATTAGAAATTGTCAAGATGTGGGGCCGCGGATCGCAGGACAGAATTCATTTCAGTCGGGTTTACGGGATGTACCTCATCTCGACATACACAGCGACCTAGTTTTGTGCCGCTGACGTCACTGGATGCGGGTGGAAGGAGGCAAATCGTTGATCGGCCAACAACACCTTTGACGTCATTATTCGACACGTTATTATCAACTTGACAATAGAACGCAGCCTCACCCGCGAAATTTTGTTGTTTGATGGAGTCGCAAAAAATTCTTGTTCAGTTTTATTGCAGGATTTGCTGCAATGGTACGAAAAGCCAAGGAGATGCCATCTGACGATCTGTCATTAGTTACGACAGATCATCAGACTTCCTGTTAGTCACAAAAGTTTACCGTGGGGCAATTTATGTGGATTTAATGAAAATAAAATAAATATAAACAGTGATATCGTTTGATATTTTGAATATAATTGGAGCTAAAATTAAGGAAAAAACTTTTAGCTAAGAATTCTTTACCTTCCTCTTTGGTTGTAAGGGATAGAAGTAATTACCACTACAAGTAATCTCTTGCGATAACTTTGAGCGATTTTTTTACAAATTTGAATCATTCACTCAATAATCATAACTACACTAACGCCAAAATGATCGATATGCATTCCATTTATGATTTTACCAATGGTGACTCTGGAGAAGTATCTCGAGTTCTCGAATTTACGCTGAAATATATCAACAACGTATTACTATCGTCAAACCTTGTTTGCATGCTTACTTGAAGGACTACCTACAACCGAAATTTTCAAAATGAACTTATGAATGTGGTCTCTATTGCAAAATTAAAATATTGATTTTGGTGGAAGCAATACTAAATCTGGCAGATGAAAAATCGTATACCAACACTAGAAAAATTGCTTTTTATCTCCTTCACATAGAAGTTCAGACTTTTCGACCTCGAGACTTTCTACAACGTCTTAAATTTTCTCATTAGGTTCCTTGAACATTGAGTAAAATCTTGAGTGTCTAGAACAAAAAGCCAAGAGAATGGATTCTTAGTAATCATAATAACCACATATAAACAAAACAAAAACCGCATAACTTAGCCGGTTCATCATCAACAATTCTTTGAATGTGTTAATTGAAATACTTGGAGAAGCCAATTAATTCGTTCACGTTTCTGATACTTGAATTGAATGGGGATACATCTACTCCTTTTCTCAAGAAGTGCTTAAGTATACTAGATGTCAGAGTTTAGACCTCCACAAACACTGAATTAAACTATGTAGATTTTAGTATATAGAGTCATTTAAAAACTTTATTGCAAAGACATTTGTGCAATTCAACAATTGGAAAACCACAGTATTGATTCATGTGCTGTAGTTTAAAATTGTATAGGAACATTGACTTTGTTTTGTGATTCCGTTCAGGCTTCTTTGAATTTATTTTCTTTCATTTTAATGTATTTTTATTCTAAGCAAAACTCTCCCACGAAGCAAAGCCCTGTGAACACTTTGATCTACTTTATTTTTTGCTCATAAATTATTACAGGTACGAAACAATATAGAAGAGAGTAAATTTGCCTCGAATCAAACTGTTCAAGATATTTTTTCCTTACGGGAATGTGACAGGTTGACAATAAAGTCTGTATAAAAAATAAAAGATGAACTGGCTACTCTCAACAAAATGTATGACTAAAAACAAATTTCTTTTGGACTGGATCAAAGGTGCTACCATCGTACATTATTAAACCAATTAGGTGATATGTTTTCAAACCATAATTACAAAATAAATCATAAAAGCATAAACAACTGACTATTATGGCCATTATGTTTTACTAAATATCAAAATAAATGTTATTGTTAAAGTGTAAGTAAATATTTTTAAATGAAATAAATTTGAACACAGAAATTATACATACACACAGAAATTTTTGTATTGCGCATTAGAAAGCAATTGTACACGCTATATTATATTAAGAAAATTTATAGGAACATTTTATTTAACTTGGTTCGTTTGCAATTCGCTAATGCACCCGAGATTGTTTTATCTTTATGTAAAGTGCATAAAGCTGACTGGTGCTTGCGCAACAGCAGCACAAAATATGTTTTCCTAGAAATTCTATTATTCGCATTTACAAACATACGCTCTCATAATTTTATTTAAAATCTGTATTCCTATTTATTAAAGATACATATTAGGGTTTATTTCGCATATAAGCATTTTTTTTAATTCCAACCAAAAACAGCAAAAATTACAATCACAGTATAAATACTATGATTTAACTGTAAAACCCAATCCACGAATTTATTTTAGCGGTTTCGAATTATCGAATTTTGAAGGATAAAGCGAGTTTTTAATATAACTCTTTTTTATAGAAACTAATTTAAATAAAAAATTTATTGCCTAAAAACATCTATTTATGTTAAAAGTCTGGTTCTGCATGTAGATATTACAATTCAGATGCAAAGCATGTAAGGAGATTTCCGCTTGGTTATTGATTTTTGCTAGGATTATCTTGCACTGCATCTTAAATACAAATTTGATAATATTGGTAGCTCATGCTTGTGCATTTATGAACACTTATTGTCTTTTTAAGGAAAAAACTCGCATCTAGTACACTTAGCTCAGATTATTGATACGGCATGTATTAGAAATTCACACGGGATTCTAAAATTACCTCGCTGACAGAGATTTTTCTCCACATAATAGGATAGGCTGTATTTCCATTAATGATTTTTTGTTCGATTTTCTCCTTCGTTAAACTAATTATCTATCGGTATCACTGAGTATTTGGCATTCTACTCCTGAACAATATTATTTAAAAAAGTTCTTATGCTTACAAAGCATTAGGTTAGTTGTAATATATTTCCGTGAATTCCTAAAACGTAAAGAGATTTTTATATTTCGAAGGATAGTTGTGAAATTTATAACAATGAAGGTATAAAACAATTGATCATTTATGTAATATCTTA
The DNA here is from genome assembly GCF_000390285.2 of Anoplophora glabripennis. Taxonomy (NCBI): domain Eukaryota; kingdom Metazoa; phylum Arthropoda; class Insecta; order Coleoptera; family Cerambycidae; genus Anoplophora; species Anoplophora glabripennis. The sequence continues at coordinate 66,479 of NW_019416286.1, forward strand.
AAATAAAAATAATTTTGAAATTTACATATCTTGTTCGTGAAAATTATGATATCACCCTTCATAATCTACCTTGCTGCATGTTTTTGTTCCTGTATCATGAAAAATATAGTTATTGATGATCATTTTGACAAACAATAAAAAAAAATCAACTGTATTTGAAGATGTGGAAGTATATCTTCTTCGATTATAAAATCAAATCCATCCTGTTAAAGCTATAATTCTGGAATCGATAGAGTGCGTGTTAAATTTCATTAAAATTGTTGAGGCAGGAAATATCAAACAATAGCAAACTGAAACAAAAGTTTGTCTTTTATTGGCGATAAGTCAAAACATTTCAGGATTACAGACATTAAGTGTTTGTATCAGAGCATGTTAAATAAGTATTAGAATTTTTTCTACAATAAGCATATAAACACGTGTATCAGATATGGATGTAAAAATTGGTGAAGATTAAGACATTACACATCAAATTATTTCAGGTTTCAATTCCACGTTTTCTAATGTAGTCTTGTTCCCAAATTACTTTTGTATTTACAAATTGTTGCCATACTGCTTTCTTAACAGCCAGACTTCTACTACCATCCGTATTCATCACCGAGTACATTCACAAAAATCAACGTACATTCAAGCAGCGTATATAGCAAGAGAAGTAGCACAATAGGTGTGAATAGTTTTTTTGTAAACCTGCAACTGTTTTAAGTAGCGAACGCACTACTTTCGGTGTCTGTGTGAACCCTACCTTTGCAACCACAATAAAAGAACTGCCCAACGGAAGTAGCTAACTATAGTAGAATCATATTCGATGCAAAGTAATAAATCATTGCCTGACAAGGGAACCAATGCAGTACGCTTTTAAGGGTTTTAGAAATTGAATAATTTCTTTATACATTATGAAGGGACGAAGGGATCAGTTCACGTCTGGCACCCTTGTTCCTACAAAAATTCCTTTATTCTCATAATCTATTTATTTTAAATGTAATTTATTATAAATCCAATTTGTTTTATAAATTCCACATATGTACTACATTTTACCTCTGTACGCGCCACTGTTGTTTACTTGTTTTCTGGAGGCGCTCTCTAATTGACGAACAAGCTCGCCAGGTTAGCATTTGACGTATAACCGACCACTTCATACACTCGATGCACCTGGGCGACTACAGCTACTACCAGAACACAGTGCGTATGCAGCGGTATTTCAGATTTAACATTCAATTTCATTTTAAATTTGAAATGGTTCATCTTACGCCTCCTTAAAATGATGACACGATTTTTCTTTGATAAAAGACCGACAACTTTTTGCTCTACTTTGCATCGAATACGATCCTACTATAGCTAGGTAATTTTTACCTAAATAATTTTATTACAAAACAATGTTCTTACTGTGATTCCTGTATATTTGTAAAACTAAATATCCTTAGGGTTAGGGTTAAAGGAGATTTAGTTACAGTTTTTCATAAATTTTAAATTCAATGTCAGATGCACCGACAAGGGTTATGAAGTCTTAGAAGCGAGGGCTTATATAGATCCTAGCACATACCTTACTCGAGTAGATAATTTTTTTGTTCTTGCTACCTGTTTCTAGCAATCAATTATGTAGTAGTTGAATGCGAATATATACAGCGATAGTGTCTAAAGTGCTAAATGAATAGTGCACGTGCAGGTACTTGAGGAGCTGTCGTATATTGAACTATTTCTTCAAGGAGCTACACTTGATGGTTAAGCATTACCGAAATTTTCAACCACCTACAGTTAAAGGAATAAAAAAAAATCGGAGACGCAATCGTATTGGGTACGACAATTTTTATCCGTTTATTTTTCAGTTAAATTCGTGGTTTGGTTTTCAATAATATATTTCCGTGGGCCTTTTTTTAACGAAGCCTATATATTAAATAATTACTACGTTAGGAATAGTCGTCTAAATAAACATATAATTGTTAAATAAATTTTAGGAAACTTTATTTACATAATCGCACTTTCCAATAGTTAAAAATGACACCGATATAAAAATAATAACGCATGTACTTCTTACGGCAGTTTTTCCTGTGAAACGGATATGCTTATCTGGATTTTATTTTTGTTCATTCTAATCATTAGTACTATTATTTACTTTCATCTGGGCAATGCCGAATTGCGTCGCATTTGTTCATTTCGAGAATACGATCTGTTTATATTAGAACTCAGTGCAAAATGACAAAGTGTTGTGAAATTGCACTTCATACATTGTGCTCTGAAACGGATAAACGGTAATTACAATTGCTCCTTCCCCATTTAGCGGTCGGCAAATTATCATAAACACGATTTTGTACGTAAAAATAATGGTTGAGTTAGTTTGTTTTGTACTTGAGTTTAATTTTCTAAATTCGCTACTATGTTACATTATACTGCTTATACCTAAATGCCTAAATGGTAAGTAGGAATGAATAGAAATATTTATGTACTGCGGGTTTACAAGAATAATAATTTATTAATATTTACACTCATTATTGTTTTTTGCTTAAATAATAATATTAAACAATTTCAGATTCCACTATATGTTTTTCTTAACAATTTTAAATTTTCATATGTCTGTTTTTTTAAGATTCATTTTAATAGTCATTTCATTCATTTAGTTAATTACAAACCCACTTTCATATACAGGGTGTTCCATTTAAGTCGAATTATTTCGCAGCTCCGGTAATGTCACTAATACAAAAAAGTTCAAATAAAAATTACACCAGTTCAATTTCTTCAAGTCCTTAAATTACTTACTCAGTTATGCGAAATGTCTCATTTCTTCTAGGGGTTACTTTATTTCATTTTTCTAGCCGAACATCCTATACGTTATTATATATTTTTAATAATTAGATATTTATAAAGAGAAATTAGAACAGAGAATAGAGAATAATTAAAAGACTGTATACAAAATCTACAAACAGATTACAATAATAATTGTCCAAACTATCTACCATTTTGTTGAACACATAATGAATACATTTCTTAAAATTCAGCAAACTAACATTATCAAGAATTTTAATTGTTATGTCTCTTAATCCCTTATCGGTTTTGTACGTCTTGCATTTTGGATAGGAGAAAACAGTTCTACTTGTTATAAAATCCAAGAAGAAGACAAATTTTGTTGGATCCAAATATGTAGCTGGACAATTATGAGGCCTTATCTAATCCATTTATATGAAAAATGTTGATCCTATCTTTGATTTAAATCTAAAAATTTTTAGGCATTATTTTAGATTGAAAACAGTGTGTCCAAAACAAAGATATGATATGTCTAATATCTAATATACTGTAGGAAAAAATTAAATTTTCCAACTTTCGCGGTAAATTTTACAGTGGTTCCATTTAAAAAATTTGATTCATCCATGATATAACACTATTGTTATTATTAATTAATTTGCGGTTTTAATTAAAAAAATAATTTGACATACCTGATGTTACAACTATTCAAAATTTTACACACATTTGAGCCCGTCATACCCTGTTTATACGAAGTAACACAAATGTTGTCTTGCTGTTATCATAAATTAAAACGATACCTATCTATCAACTCCGAGTTGCTATACACGAAAGCCATTTTTGACACTTGAACAACTATTGTAAACACTATCGCAATAACGTTAATACTAAAATCGGATTTCAGTATTCGGAATCGCCTGCGGCTACGTGATAAAACGCAGACAGAAGGCATTCTGATTACACTAGACGCTACAGTAGCCCAACGATGTAAAGGTTGAAAATACTACAACTTCAATTTTTTTCTCGGAAACTATAACTACTAATCTTTGTATAATAAATTTATTGGCAGATAGTAATTCAGAAAGTGCTTTATTTTTAAATAGTAATTTTACTAGTTATTAATGTAAAATTCGTTGCAGGTCGCTGCCCAAGCTCAGCAGCCAGGAAGAGGACGGGCACACCCCCCACTCCCAGTTCACTGGTGTAACCCACTTCGAGCCCATCCCGCACGACCACGATTTTTGTGAGAGAGTTGTGATAAACGTGAGTAGTAGCGCCCCCCTGGGTCTGAACCAAGGCAAAAAGGCTTTTCTGTTGAACAGGTCAGCGGCCTCCGGTTCGAGACGCAGCTAAGAACGCTTAACCAGTTCCCCGACACGCTGTTGGGTGACCCGGCACGCCGTATCCGCTACTTCGACCCGCTTCGCAATGAGTACTTCTTCGATAGAAACCGGCCCTCCTTTGACGCCATCCTATACTACTACCAGAGTGGCGGAAGGCTGCGGAGGCCTGTCAATGTGCCGCTGGACGTGTTTTCCGAGGAGATCAAGTTCTACGAGTTGGGAGAGTTGGCCATCAACAAGTTCAGGGAGGACGAGGGCTTCATCAAGGAGGAGGAGAAACCGCTGCCTTCACATGAATTCCAACGCAACGTGTGGCTGCTTTTCGAATATCCCGAGTCATCGCAGGCGGCGCGAGTGGTCGCCATCATATCAGTGTTCGTTATTCTGCTGTCCATCGTTATCTTCTGCCTGGAAACGCTGCCAGAGTTTAAGCATTACAAGGTGTTCAATACGACAACCAACGGCACCAAGATAGAGGAGGATGAAGTGCCCGATATCACGGACCCGTTCTTCCTCATAGAAACCATTTGCATCATCTGGTTCACGTTCGAATTGTCCGTGCGCTTCCTGGCGTGTCCCAATAAGCTACACTTTTTCCGAGACGTCATGAACTTTATCGATATCATCGCCATCATTCCGTACTTTATAACTTTAGCCACTGTGGTGGCAGAGGAGGAGGATACGTTAAACTTGCCGCGTGCGCCTGTTAGTCCGCAAGATAAAAGCACCAATCAAGCCATGTCGTTGGCCATTCTCCGTGTCATTCGGCTCGTGCGAGTCTTCCGAATCTTCAAACTCAGCCGGCATAGCAAAGGACTGCAAATTCTCGGACGCACGCTCAAGGCTAGCATGCGCGAGTTAGGCTTACTAATTTTCTTCCTATTCATAGGTTAGTATCCCAAACTAATGAATTTCCCACTAATGAATAAACTGAGGGTGAGTTCTAACAATATTTTTCCAGTTAACGTGCGATTCCGAGACGCAGAGTGTTTCTTAAAGAGGGTTTTTCTTAATTATCTTTAAATCGGTTAAAGATAAATACGTCAAATTTTGTACACGAATAAATATAAACTGTGTCTTAAAAACAAGTGCAACTTTGAGAGATATACTTGAAGGAAAAATATGATAAAAATAAAAATTTATTCTATATTCTAACGACTTTACGGACTCCAACGGTTAATACTCATTGAAAATCGATAAAATGTATATTTTTCGTAAAGGTAATGCTCTTTATTCGCAAAAACAGGAGTGAAAATTACTAAATCAACTTATTGTAAATTAACTTGTTGCCATAATGTCCAATTCATTGCCCAGCAAGCGGTTATCAAGTAACTGCCATAAAGTTTCAATATAATGTGGTAGTACCCTAGCAGGCATAAACAATGGATCTTTTTTTATATTCAAGGGCAAAGATTTGGCAAAGTATATTCTAAGAAATTTAAATACTGAACACCATTCAAACGTAGCGGCAACTCAACAAGTCCTAAGAAGTGATCAACGATAATATTAAGCTGATGTCGAAAATCCATGACTTCTGTAGATTTACCACTCCATTTTTTGTAAAACATGGAGAAGTCATTACTTTAGTGTTGTTCATTCCTAAACCAGTTACAAATATATGGTCTAGCATAGTTATCCTGTGGCAAAAATTTGGTGCATTTTTGATAGGGCAGTAATTGTTGTTCTCCTGATGTTCCGTAGGCTATAGACTTTGCAACATAGTAGTGTAGTTCAGTAGCAATTATTGTTACGCTGCTGTGTGGATTTTCTTCGACAGTTTTTCCACATCATTAATTCTCACCTGCCTTTTTCTCGAAATCTTCGTTCACTTGCAACGAAAGTACTGGGATAAGCATATCGCCTTGCTGATGCTAAAGAAGTGCATTTGCATACTCCATATACAAAATGCATGTGGGCCAATTCATTTACCATTGAAACATTACGTTAATTGGAAAAACGTTATACTTGTTATTTTCCAGGAACTCACCTCCCAGTTTTTTAAGTATAAACAAGACACCCTGTATATAGATAGATCTAGTCGATCACCAGTAACATATTTAATCAGAAAATATATAAGGAATGGCTTTGTCATTATTCACCATTTTTTCCATGGTTCCTTAAGTATTTTCTGTATAGCGTACGCTATATTAAGGAATAATACGTGCTTTTTGAACTTTTGAGTTGGCTTTACTGTTTTGCTCAAAATTAAACGTGTCGAGATTAGGTCTGACCACTGACGCCGACGACACGGCCGTTTCGGCCCACTGCCTTTGTATGTTGCAGGTGTGGTGCTCTTCTCCAGCATCGTGTACTTCGCGGAGGCCGGGGCCGAGCAGTCGTTCTTCAAGTCCATTCCCGACGCCTTCTGGTGGGCCGTGGTCACAATGACGACCGTCGGTTACGGCGACATGAGGTACAGTGTCACACAGAGCTACACTTACCCCTCCTCCTCCTTGCAGGTGTCGTGCTCTTCTCTAGTGCCGTCTACTTCGCCGAGGCGGGCTCCGAGAATTCCTTCTTCAAGTCTATCCCAGACGCGTTCTGGTGGGCAGTGGTCACCATGACGACCGTGGGCTACGGCGACATGACGTATGATGTACACACCTAATTCAGATTTAGTTGCCTCCACCGTAGCTATACACCGTGACACAAAGAGACTCGAGACCACCAGAAAATTCTTTGCTCCGAGGACGCGTCCGGTTTTTCTAGACGACACAATCCAGCCCCCAATGACCTCTCTTGATGTCGTGACGCTCGATGTGTGCTCGATGTTGCTTGTTTATCCGAAATGAGGAACAAAGAATTTTCTAAGATGAAGTTGCAAATTCACCTATTTTACAGTTAATATTATCCGTCATCTGTGCACACATAAACATACGATGCTCCAACCGTGGAAAACTACACCCCATCAGCCCATAAAGGTCATGGCTTCCAGCAAACCTTTGTGTTAACTTTCGTAGTTGCATGAACTGTTTCAAAAGAGAAGGGTGCAGTTTCGCGCGGTTCTAGTCTTGGTTACTGTTTATGTGTGTGCATTTGATAGATTCTATTAAAGTAGTGAATTTACTAGGGATGCTGTATACTTATCCCGCATGGGCTTCAGATCCTTAACTGTCTTTCCTCTATGCTCAGCCTAAAGTTCTTACACATACATTCCTTGTTCCTGCCAGTGTTTGTGTTGCTTTTTTGCGATAAAGTATCCATCACGAACGTCAATATCAACTAGTATTCTAATGATTGTCTTCTGTCTTCAGGCCAGTGGGTGTCTGGGGGAAGATCGTGGGTTCGTTATGCGCGATCGCTGGTGTGTTGACCATTGCTTTGCCAGTGCCTGTAATAGTATCAAATTTCAATTACTTCTATCACCGTGAGACCGACCAAGAGGAGATGCAGTCGCAGAACTTCAACCATGTGACCAGCTGCCCGTATCTGCCAGGCACTTTAGGCCAACATATGAAGAAGAGCTCGTTGAGTGAGTCCTCCAGCGATCTGGTTGAATTGGAGGAGGGCCTGCTGGTGACGCGCGACCAGCTGGCCCAGAAGCAGAACTGTAACCCGCGCCACAACAACAACATCAACGCTATGAGCATCGAGACTGACGTTTGACTACGAGGTAAGTGAACAACAAATTTGTTTCAAGTCGTATTTTGACATACTTAACTCGATGAAAAAAATGTGTCTGATTATATCACTCCATGGTCTTTAAAACGTACATTTTTAGCCAGTATAAAATGAACATATTGTTCATATTGATAAACGTTTACGCCAAAAAGTGGGAAGCAATCTCATATCTTGTGAATCAATCGTTAAGGGGTGATTGGGGATCCCGGAAAACGAGGAAAATTCCCACGAGCATGTGTCCCAAATTATTTTGTTTTCGACATAAACAGTGATTTGTAACTATAATTGCTTTTAAAAAATAAAAATAATATAATTCTGATTTAAAAAAAAAATGGCAAGTAGACCAGGGCGGATCTGTCGAAATATCCCACGTCTGGGATGTAATAGGGGGCAAATTAATTTTTGCTTGGATACCTACAGTACAACTCACATAATAAAAGTGATCCCTAGATCTGGGCGAGGTCCGGAACATTTTCTAAATTGGAAAAATGTTTAAAAAATTAAAAAAATACTATTTTATCTGAGTTTTTTACTTATATCTTGCAACCTATGCATTTTGAAAGAATATTGAAGAGGAAAAAAAGTTTTAGAATTAAATTTTGCACAAAACACTGTAAGTTAAAAATGTTTAAATTTATTACCAATGTTGCAAAATAGCAATAATTAATGAAAATAAAGACAAAATAATCAAGTTTTTTGGATAATTTTAAAAAAATATTTTAATTGCTCCGAGGGAATTCTAATTTTGGTAAAAATAACTTTATAATATAATAAAACAACACACAAAAAAATTGTCGAATTTTCAAAATGTTGCACAGCCTCAAATAAAGCATCTAGATACTTGAAAATTTTTTCCATTTGAAAATTTGAGCGGTCTTTTCTATGTGAAAAAATTTTCAAGTACCTAGATGTTTCATTTGAGGCTGTGCAACATTTTGAAAATTCGATTTTTTTTTAAATTTAAAAAAAAATTATTTTGGCAAAACTGTAGTACCGATTTTAATGAAATTTGGTGTGTTGATTTATTATACTCTAAATTAGAATGCCGTCGGAGCAATTAAAATATTTTTAAAAAATTTTCTAAAAAACTTGATTATTTTGCCGTTTTTCCATTAATTATTGCTATTTTGCAATATCGGTAATAAATTTAAAAATTTATGAGGTACAGTATATTGTGCAAAATTCAATTCTAAAACTTTTTTCCGCTTCAATATTCTTCCAAAAGGCATAGGTTCTAAGATATAAGTAAAAAACTCAGATAAAATAGGAATTTTTTAAAAATTTTTAATTTTTGCAAATTTGAAAATGATCCGGACCTCGCCCATATCTAGGAATCTACACTTTTATTATGTGAATTGTCCTATGTGCCCTTCCGAGATAACTAAAGGATCCGACTCCAGATAACATGCGGGACCAAACTTTGGTCAGGCACGACCTTATCCATGAGCTAGGAAACCACTCATCTAAAACAGCTACAATTCTAAAATTTTTTGGTGCTGCATCCTACGTAAACCATATATGGCGTCTTCCAAAAGGAAATTTAATTCGTTTTACATAAAATTTGGAGTAATACTGACCTGTGATGATCCTTCAATTAAAACAGTCCAATTAAATCATTGCTACTCAGGCATTGAAAATAAATTTGTGTTGATGATGATGATCTATGAAGGGCATGAGTGTTTTCTTTACCCCAGTAGTGTGTATTGTAAAAATTAAAAGTACAACCAGTTTCATTGGTAAATAAATCAGAACTAGGACTTTACTAAGCCATCAGTAGAGAAATTATGTTCCTCAAGTACTTACACTAGCTAAATGAGCTAAAGACGTAGAAATTGTTGTTGATCCTGACATCAATTGGTCTACCGTTATTCGTTTTTATCTTTTGCAAGAGCTTATATTTCTTAAATGTTGGGATATTCTCTTGCCTCTACCATATACATTTGCCATTTTTTTTTTAATGGAAATATTCCATTTTCACCAAATTGATCACAAATTTAATACTAATGACAATTTTAGAACAACAATCACTCAACAGAAACTTATGCAGTAAAGAAAATATACTCATACAATTACAATATAAATAGTTACAATAAAAAGCTAAGACATTTTGAACTGGAACTTATTTTAACAAAATGTGGCAACTGGTAAAAGGTGTATCAAATTATATTTATATATTTCAGCTTCATTGGAAGATATAAAATTGGGAGTCCCCAGTCAACATTTAACTTTTTGTCCACAAATTATAAAACACTGTACATTATTGGCGTGTTTTCTTGTCACATTACGTTCCTTGTTTTCAGTAAGAAAACATATTCTATCAAATCCTCTCTAATCTGTTGCTTCATTTAAAGCATTTTCTGCAGATAATCTGGTTAAATAGTTAAATCCAGAATGGGCTTCCGTCCATTATTTTCTTTGTTATTTCAATTTTACCGGTCACGAAATATTCAACGTAGGCCTTAATTGGTAACAGAACGAATTCCATTCTTTCCGTGTCATTAGAAAGTTTAGTTTGTAAATTTTTATTTGTGATATTTGTTTGTAACCGTCAGTTCAACTTGAATTTCTTAAAAATTCTGAAGTGAGTTTATTTCACTTTATAGTTATTTCTTAATATAGGTCTCCTATGAGATTCATTAATTCTAAAATTTTTACCATGCACAAATTGATACTCCAGATCTTCACAGTCTTTAAACCATTCTATTACAAAACTTAAATAATATGGAACGTAAACTAAATATATAGAGTTTTTCTGATTGATTTAATTTTTTTTCTTTTTAATAAATATAGTAAAGGTGATTTGATTAATCTCTGGTTATAACCAGTAAATTTTAATATTTCGTTTACGTTATTCAATAGAAAATAACAACAATGGCTTCTTTGTGGATCGAAGGGAAAACAAATCTTTTATTAACAACAATTATTATGCATAGTTACATCATTTCTTTGCAACACAATATCTCGATAATATTAAAATTCCTGCCTTCGCCTTTTAATCAATTCCTGGAAACCGGATTTCATGAAATTATCTGAAAATAAATGAGATACATGGTGACATAATAATAAGTTATCAATATTTTCCAGAAATTTTGGGAAAATATGAGAAAGGACCTTCTTCGTAAATGACTGATTTTCTAATAATTTAGAACTATGCTTACTTCGTTTTTACTTTATTTATTTCATAGAATATTATTTATATAAATTATCACACAACTATCTTAATTACTAATTTATTATTCACAAAATTTTCAGAAATTATTTTTAAAATTAAGGACCAAAAATTGGTAATAATTGTATCAAACAGAAAAAAGCTCTATGAAACATAAATATTTTTATTTACGGGTTTTTAAGATTTAAAAATTATTTCTCAGGTCATTAAACATATTGGAATAGCAGCGTTATTATTTTGAACATATCTAACTGCTTTCACTAAATTTAACCTCAATCTTAATTTCAGGATAGTTTTTGTTTATTTTACCCTGCACTCTCGGAACTCCAATACTTACTTAGTGTACATGGTTTAAACAAATATTTACTTATCTGTCAATTACTGCTCTTAGATCGCGAGAGTTTAGGTATTTATGACGTATAACGTCACGTCCTCCCGATGTTTGCGTTTTAGCAATTCTATATGGTTTTCATGACAGAGAATCTTTAAATTATCGCAGGAAATATTTTTTATTCATCGCCTCTTCTTCTATTGACTACTGTTCTATTTTAAAGGTAATTCAAACAAATTCAACAATTATTTCTAAAGAATATTTTTCAATGAAGCCAAACAGTGCTTTTCATAGTTTAGTTCCCCGCAATATACCTACTCTTTTAGGGTGACGTCACATATTTAGGCAACCCGAAACAAATTGTCATAGTTGCAATTTTACAGACAGAATCTGACCCTTGTGTACTATTTACTTTTATAATATCTATGTACTATAAAAATGAACAACCAACACGTACCTACTTGGTAAAATAGATACACCAATGTGCTTAAAACGTACAAAAAAACGATATAAAAGAACATTCCTTTAAAAAAAGTAAAAATTTAACATTAACCGTGTTATCCCTAATGCGCATGCGTGGAAAGATTAGCCTCATACGCAGGTGAGATCTTGTTGATATGTCATCACTGTCATCATTAGCGTATTTTCTTCTTCTGTACTATTCTTTGGTCTGTTCCATTTGTAGACCATGCCAGTAGTAGACAAATTGTTGTGAGCGAAGATGGCAAGAGCTGCCAATGCTGCCATGTGATGGCATGTATGTAATCCTTTAGGACAGGTATAAATGCATTTAGATATTTGTCCATCGCTTAGAAAGACCTAAAAGCGTGAATGTTTAGATGATTATTCCCTACAGGTTTATTGTATGTAAACTAGCACTTTGACTGGACTGTATATATTTTCCTCTNGTGATGGCATGTATGTAATCCTTTAGGACAGGTATAAATGCATTTAGATATTTGTCCATCGCTTAGAAAGACCTAAAAGCGTGAATGTTTAGATGATTATTCCCTACAGGTTTATTGTATGTAAACTAGCACTTTGACTGGACTGTATATATTTTCCTCTTCAAACTGGCTTGAACTTCTCTGATAACTGAAAATTCATCCTCATAAAGAGGAAACATAATTTTCTCCCTTTTCGATGAGCTTCTTTCCTTCAAAATACACAAAAATTGCACTCAAACTGATCTTTTACTCCTAACCAAACTTTTCTTGAATAATATCCTGTTGCGAAGCTACTTCGCTTACATTAAATTATCTTTAATGCGCTTGCTCAGTAACATTTTATAATTTATTAATTACTATAAAAGTCAGTATTGTTCTATGCATTTAAATATATAAATTCTATAATTCTTTTAGTTTGTTACTTGGGTTGAAACTTCTTAAATATTTCTAATATTACCAGAACATCGTCATATATAATGACAAAGAAGAAATTTTTTGGCACTTACGTCCAAAATACGATCGAAAATCGATTAAAAAAATTAAGAAATTCTTCATGACAATGTGCACTATGGCGTTGCCTATTATTTGGCGTATGTGACGTCACTACTAAAAAGTTAGGAATCTTGTCTTTCTAGTATCGAACAGAATATAACAAAGCCTCATTGAGCAAATAACCCTTTGAGGATTTCTTTAACACTAAAGCCAAATTTCAATCCTTTAATTGCTATTTTTACAATAAACTGAATTAATGTCATGAAATTTTTACTAAATAGACGTAGTTTTAGGGGTGTTTTTATATAAAAAAATAATCTTAGACTGAGATACCTTGAGGTAATAGCGCTGTGTATTGTTAAGTGACAAAAAAGTATCTCCACCTGTTGTGTACATACATATGTCTTTGCGCTGGAATTAATAAAAAGAGTGTTTTTGACGCCTCAGGAGATAAAATTTTGTGCAAGTACATTCTGCCTGCCTCGTCAATTCCAAATATAGTCCAGTCACTGAAGGCGAAAATAAAGTAAAAGTTTCCAATTTTTTCGGATAGCATGGATTTTCCTGAAAATTTACATACAAGCTCATCTGACCCCCCACTTCAAAAATTATATTGTCTAGATGTGTGCTTTTTTCTATTTGGGGGTGAAAACTACTCTTGTACGAAAAAAATGCGAAAATCGCAGATTTACATACTTTAAAGATTCAATTCATGTTCAAATATGTTGGATAAAGTTCCTTTCATGTTTTTTAATATATTTTATTAAATTTAATTACTTTTCAATCCTTAAAAATCCTTAAAAACTAACTTTTCATGACCAAAAAAATAGAAAAAAAAGTTTTTAACAGTTTAAAATATTCTTTTGGTGCATTCACAATGTATTGCATTTCTTTTGTTATACATTAGAAAGCTTACAACTCATTACAAAGTTGCAACCCTTAAAAACCATCCCTTATAATAAAATAAAATATTATTGAAAGCTCGAGATGTTTTAATGGTATGCATATGTTGAATTATAAACTTTTTATTGGTNTTCGAATGCTGCTCCTTCTGTCTGTACAGCTTCCTCCTGTACAGCGGAAATCCTCCTGAAAAGAGAAACCAAACGTTGTATATCGAAAATTTTGCGTATAGAATATAAAATCAAAGTTAATTAATTATTGAATGGGACCACCGTATTTTTTCCGAAATCCTTAGAAGAAATACAATAGCAAACGCTTTACAGTTCAAAAACAATTTTGATAATTTATACCGACAACACGACCCTTAATTATTTGACATTTTCTGAAGGGGAGATGAAACTCGATTGACGAAAATATTTTTTCAAATAGAATATACTTTTTTGATACCTACCTACTAACTTACCACATTAATACGATGAAAACTGTTTTGGGACCGCTGACTCCACTATACCTAGCTCTACCTCAAGTTTTCATTAACATTACCATGTTAAGGTCTAGAGACTAATCCACTTTGCTTCGAGGCTACACGGAGCATGCGTGCTTTTATGTGAAGTAACCAGTGATACCTCAACAGAATAATTTTTTTTTGTTTACTACATAAAACAGCGCAAGGAAGAGGACGGCACACAATTTACGGCCACAAATATTTTCCTCTTTTATGTAGTATGTAACTCGGGAACAATTCCACAGGTTCACAATAGTTTATTCTCAATTTTTATTGCTAACAATTTTAACCATTTTTTTAACAACACTTAAACATAATCAGTAAAAACCCTCACTAAAATCATTGTCATTGGAAAAAAAGTGTAACCACACTGGAACTGGATACTCACTAGATCCAGTGGAAAAAAATAAATGGAGACTATATTGAGAAATACATGGTATACAGGGTGTCCCGAAATTAATGCAACAAAATTTGGTTATAGATTCTTAAGACAATTTAGGGGACCCGTATTTTTTATTTTTGCCAAGAGCCCCCTCTTTCGGAGTTACAGCCCCCTGAAATCTGCCCCTAAAATAGTCTTCTTTATATCTCGGAACCCTGTTGGTACGAGAATCAGTTAATTTGGTGCACAAGGGTTTTATGATATGTGGAATCTGGTAGTGCTACGCTTTTTGGCGGGGAACCCCCTTGACACTTTTTCGTGGGAACCAAAAAAATTTGAAAGAATATTTGAATTTCTGAACTTTTTCGTTTCGATATTTTATTCGTAAAACGCAATTTGTTGAGAAAAATGGCGAATCACGATACGCATTCGATCACATTTTGACATTTTTCTCGAAAACATTGTGTTTTACGAAAAAAGTATCAAGAGACAAAAGAGTTTTTATTATAAATTTAATAATGCGACCAAATTTGTTTGGCTTCAAAGACAAAGGGGCCCACGAAAAATTGTCTTGAGGGGATTTCCCGCCAAAAAGCGTAGTAGTGTCAGATTCCACATGTCATAAAACCCCTGTGTACCCAATTTAGTGGTTCTCGTATAGAAGAGACTATTCTTAGGGGCGGAATTCGGGGGGCTGTAACTCCGAAAGAGGGGGCCAGTTGGCAAAAAATAAAAAATACGGGTCCCCTAAATTTGTTTTAAAATTCTGTGACCAAATTTTGTTGCATTAATTTCGGGACACCCTGTATATAAAAAACATGTTTTTACTTGCTTTTTACTAATCTCGGTTCACGTATATGTGCAAATAAAACAACCCCACGAAAAAAAATGGGCTGGACCGTGGATCGGACCAGTGTATCCCATACTATTTTGACCCGCTAAATCCGAATATAGTCCAAATTTCCGGATCAGTTCGTGTTTTAACAAAAAGCTCTTCTAGAAAGTGATTTTTCCGAGAGTTTTTCTCAAAACCGTATTCCTACAGTGTTTCATGGTTCTAAACTCTCGCACACCCCGTGTTACGGGGTTTTGGTGTTATGGGGTTACGAAGTTGTGAAGCTACGAGGTTATAGTGCAATAAGATCACGAATTCGAATGTTTTTCCAATCAATAAATACTCGAATCAGTTTGAGACCTCGGAAAGCGCTTTCTGGAGGATGTCTTGATGTTAGAATCAAAACATGAACTACTCGGGGAATTCTAACTTTGGATTCGTATTCAAAGTACTGGTTTGGTCCATATCCGGGCCCACTTTTTTGATGATTAAATGTAATGTGTAATTTTGGTAATTATTTACTGTAGCGTCACACTGCCAAATCTTCATAAAATTTTGTCTACCCCCTATTTTCGATGGTGCTGAACACGAATCTGAAGTTATTTTTATGCGGTCGAACTCAGTTCTCGAGAAAAAAATTTTTCAAAATTCTAACCTGGATATTTCACGTAACACTGTGCAGAACTCTGTATATTTTATGTAGCTTTCAAAGTGTAATAAACAATCAACATTGTTTAAGAAACACATTTTCCCAAATTTGAATTGAAAACATATGTATTTAATAAATAAAATTATAGTAACTTTATGTGGGATAAAGAGAATGAGAGAGGGGGAACTCAATGTTGTCATCACATGGCGGATTCAAACTACAAAATTTGTATTTATTAAATACATATTTTTTTATTCGAAATTTGCGAAAATGTGTTTCGTAAACAATGTTAATTGTGCATAACAAATGTTCTGAAAACTACATAAAATATACAGAGTTCCGTGTTGTGTTAGGTGAAATACAGGGTGTCTCATAATTAGTGTCCAATAATTTACCGCTTGATTCTATTGCCAAAAATAAGAATATTTTTTCATATAAACATGGGTCGATAAATGCTTCCTAAGGGAGTACGACCCCCCTAAATGGGGCCTCAAAAAATTCGTTTTTTTTTTTTAATATTTCCGAAATGGGTTGAAGGAAAATTATTAATTTTGACATCGTGAACGCTCATTAAGTCGAAATAGATCAATTTTTTTTACNATACATCTTCGAATGCTGCTCCTTCTGTCTGTACAGCTTCCTCCTGTACAGCGGAAATCCTCCTGAAAAGAGAAACCAAACGTTGTATATCGAAAATTTTGCGTATAGAATATAAAATCAAAGTTAATTAATTATTGAATGGGACCACCGTATTTTTTCCGAAATCCTTAGAAGAAATACAATAGCAAACGCTTTACAGTTCAAAAACAATTTTGATAATTTATACCGACAACACGACCCTTAATTATTTGACATTTTCTGAAGGGGAGATGAAACTCGATTGACGAAAATATTTTTTCAAATAGAATATACTTTTTTGATACCTACCTACTAACTTACCACATTAATACGATGAAAACTGTTTTGGGACCGCTGACTCCACTATACCTAGCTCTACCTCAAGTTTTCATTAACATTACCATGTTAAGGTCTAGAGACTAATCCACTTTGCTTCGAGGCTACACGGAGCATGCGTGCTTTTATGTGAAGTAACCAGTGATACCTCAACAGAATAATTTTTTTTTGTTTACTACATAAAACAGCGCAAGGAAGAGGACGGCACACAATTTACGGCCACAAATATTTTCCTCTTTTATGTAGTATGTAACTCGGGAACAATTCCACAGGTTCACAATAGTTTATTCTCAATTTTTATTGCTAACAATTTTAACCATTTTTTTAACAACACTTAAACATAATCAGTAAAAACCCTCACTAAAATCATTGTCATTGGAAAAAAAGTGTAACCACACTGGAACTGGATACTCACTAGATCCAGTGGAAAAAAATAAATGGAGACTATATTGAGAAATACATGGTATACAGGGTGTCCCGAAATTAATGCAACAAAATTTGGTTATAGATTCTTAAGACAATTTAGGGGACCCGTATTTTTTATTTTTGCCAAGAGCCCCCTCTTTCGGAGTTACAGCCCCCTGAAATCTGCCCCTAAAATAGTCTTCTTTATATCTCGGAACCCTGTTGGTACGAGAATCAGTTAATTTGGTGCACAAGGGTTTTATGATATGTGGAATCTGGTAGTGCTACGCTTTTTGGCGGGGAACCCCCTTGACACTTTTTCGTGGGAACCAAAAAAATTTGAAAGAATATTTGAATTTCTGAACTTTTTCGTTTCGATATTTTATTCGTAAAACGCAATTTGTTGAGAAAAATGGCGAATCACGATACGCATTCGATCACATTTTGACATTTTTCTCGAAAACATTGTGTTTTACGAAAAAAGTATCAAGAGACAAAAGAGTTTTTATTATAAATTTAATAATGCGACCAAATTTGTTTGGCTTCAAAGACAAAGGGGCCCACGAAAAATTGTCTTGAGGGGATTTCCCGCCAAAAAGCGTAGTAGTGTCAGATTCCACATGTCATAAAACCCCTGTGTACCCAATTTAGTGGTTCTCGTATAGAAGAGACTATTCTTAGGGGCGGAATTCGGGGGGCTGTAACTCCGAAAGAGGGGGCCAGTTGGCAAAAAATAAAAAATACGGGTCCCCTAAATTTGTTTTAAAATTCTGTGACCAAATTTTGTTGCATTAATTTCGGGACACCCTGTATATAAAAAACATGTTTTTACTTGCTTTTTACTAATCTCGGTTCACGTATATGTGCAAATAAAACAACCCCACGAAAAAAAATGGGCTGGACCGTGGATCGGACCAGTGTATCCCATACTATTTTGACCCGCTAAATCCGAATATAGTCCAAATTTCCGGATCAGTTCGTGTTTTAACAAAAAGCTCTTCTAGAAAGTGATTTTTCCGAGAGTTTTTCTCAAAACCGTATTCCTACAGTGTTTCATGGTTCTAAACTCTCGCACACCCCGTGTTACGGGGTTTTGGTGTTATGGGGTTACGAAGTTGTGAAGCTACGAGGTTATAGTGCAATAAGATCACGAATTCGAATGTTTTTCCAATCAATAAATACTCGAATCAGTTTGAGACCTCGGAAAGCGCTTTCTGGAGGATGTCTTGATGTTAGAATCAAAACATGAACTACTCGGGGAATTCTAACTTTGGATTCGTATTCAAAGTACTGGTTTGGTCCATATCCGGGCCCACTTTTTTGATGATTAAATGTAATGTGTAATTTTGGTAATTATTTACTGTAGCGTCACACTGCCAAATCTTCATAAAATTTTGTCTACCCCCTATTTTCGATGGTGCTGAACACGAATCTGAAGTTATTTTTATGCGGTCGAACTCAGTTCTCGAGAAAAAAATTTTTCAAAATTCTAACCTGGATATTTCACGTAACACTGTGCAGAACTCTGTATATTTTATGTAGCTTTCAAAGTGTAATAAACAATCAACATTGTTTAAGAAACACATTTTCCCAAATTTGAATTGAAAACATATGTATTTAATAAATAAAATTATAGTAACTTTATGTGGGATAAAGAGAATGAGAGAGGGGGAACTCAATGTTGTCATCACATGGCGGATTCAAACTACAAAATTTGTATTTATTAAATACATATTTTTTTATTCGAAATTTGCGAAAATGTGTTTCGTAAACAATGTTAATTGTTCATAACAAATGTTATGAAAACTACATAAAATATACAGAGTTCCGTGTTGTGTTATGTGAAATACAGGGTGTCTCATAATTAGTAGTTTACCGCTTGATTCTATTGCCAAAAATAAGAATATTTTTTCATATAAACATGGGTCGATAGATGCTTCCTAAGGGAGTACGACCCCCCTAAATGGGGCCTCAAAAAATTCGTTTTTTTTTAATATTTCCGAAATGGGTTGAAGGAAAATTATTAATTTTGACATCGTGAACGCTCATTAAGTCGAAATAGTTCAATTTTTTTTACATGTACAGTAAAATTTGATAAATCTTAGTTTTCTATTAAAAATGGTAATGTTGTTTTATATCGAAAAAGTAATCCGTTTTCGAGAAAAATCGGTTTAAATATGTTATAACACTTTCCAAAGTGCTTTTCTAAGCACTTATATCCGTTTTTCTTGGAAATAGAGCATTTATCGAAAGAGATAAAGACTACCTTTTTTGTAGAGGAAATGTAGGTCTATCATATGTTGGCCTCTGAATTTGAAAATTTCGACAAGCAACAAAATTGGGGCAAATATTAGCCGACGACCCCCCCAATTGAGACGCCCCTGATCAAAATTTTGGAAAAATTTTATGATGATCTATTTCGAGTTTTAATGGGCGTCCATGGTGCCAAAATTCATAATTTTCCTTCAACCCATTTCGGAAAAATTTAAAAAAAAATGAATTTTTTGAGGCCCCATTTAGGGGGCCGTAGCTCCCTTAGGAAGCATTTCTCGACCTACGTTCAGATGAAAAAATATTCTTATTTTTGGCAATATAATCAAGTGGTAAATTGTTGGACACAAATTATGAGCCACCCTGTATAGAATTTTGAAAAATTTTTTTTCTCAAAAACTGAGTTCGACCGCACAAAAATAACTTCAGATTCGTGTTCAGCACCATCGAAAATAGGGGGGTAGAAAAATTTTTGTGGAGATTTGAGAGGGTGACGCTATAGTAAATAATTACCGTAATTTTGTGTAAGTAATAATAACGGGGCTTTTTTTATTTACAGTGACGGATGCGCTGCGCCTGCGGCTGCTTAACGTTCCCGGTTGCTGTCAACCTTGCCGCCGCCACCGCGATAGGCACCGCCCGCCGTCCCCATCAGTGCCACTTTCTGCAGCAGCCACACCACCAGCAACACCGACAGCAACGTCCCCTGTGCCATTTCCTTCGACATCGACGACGTCTAGCAGAAGAAGAAGAGCAACCACCACCGTAGATCGCGAGTGTTTGCGCGCAGTGCTCCGGACGCTCCCCGAACTGTTACATCAAATTCATAGGACTTTTTCTCGGTACTTTTGTATTACCATAACGATTGTTTTTGGGTGAGATATCCTGCCAAACATATAACATAATTATTACATAATAATGAATACCTATAAATAGTAATGAATAATTTATAATAATGATAACGTAATAAATATTGAGTAAACAACGCCGCCGGCTGTCAGCCAGCCGGGGGTCGCCATCGAGGCGGCGCGTCGCGATGCGATGAATGCTGTGTAGTGCTCACACCAAACTCTTTATTAGTTCTCGGCACTGTTTTAAGTGCTTGTATTTTTGGGCTGTGTGAAGCTTAACCTAGGAGTGGATTAGCTTTAGCCCTTGTTACATATCCACCCGCGTAGACGGACAGACCGGGCGCGTGCAGTCGCGGGACGGCGCCCCGCCGCCGCCCCAATTCGCAGGCCGGGCCGCGGAGACCTGCACCCACCCGGCCCTCGCAATATATCACTATTTAAATCGAATTCGAATGCTAATAATCATTACTGTGTAGATAATCAATAATCAAAACACCGAACAATGGTTTATTTCTTTGTATCAGGCGGTATACTTGTGTATGTTAATGTTATTATTGTTGTTTCGTTTGTTTGCGGCTGTGTGTGGCGGGGAGTCCCGGCCGTCCTCGCTGCCTGCAGCCGACATACACCAACCGTGCGCGTCCGAACAGACGCCGCTCATTGTCATTTATTTGTGAATCAGTATGAATCTAGTCATGTTTGTTACAATTTAAAATATTTTATAAATGTTGATTAATATACGACATTCCTATTTCAATCCCTTGCGTTTTATTTACCCCCCCAAAAAACTAAAAATCGCCTAGATCGCGCCTCGACATCTTTCCGATACCAATTGAAGAACCAAGAGGTTGGCAGTATGTACCAGGTTCGGTCGCTGACGCAGCAACTCGACATCGAAATATTTGAAAAACTTGTTCCCATATTTATATACCCATATACAGGTCTGGTCGAACTAAACGTGGTCGTGGTAGAAATGTATACGCCCAGTTGAAAAATGCGAGCGCGGGCAAACGAAATACAAATACAGCTGCATTGCGCCACTGGGCAATAAATCTCAGCTGTTGACAAGTGGTTGACAAATTGCCGAGCAGTGCAGTGCAGCAATGGGGAATTTGGTGTGATTAGGATAATTTTAATTTATTATAGGCAGCCTTCTATTAATCATTCATATTACAATTACGAAAGGGAGAAATAAGAGGGATATTTTTATGACAACATGGCATTTTGGAGACCTTTTGAAATGGAACAAAACGAAATTTAGCATCAATATAATAAAATTGTTTGACGACATAAATAATTAAAATATGTTGTTGGCCAAATGAACATATAATAGAAATTTCCTACACATTATATACAAATTATTATAATTTTTACCTTTAGCAGAAAACTTTAGGGACGCCTATGAGTCATTAAATTTTATTGCCAGGCGTTTTTTTTACATTTTCAACTGACTTCGGAAAGACTATACCACTGTTTTTTTTTTTGTCAATTAGGTGCATGGACCTGTTTTGAATATCCATAGACTGAAACAAATAAAATGACCCTTATTTGCATATGTATTGGATATTCCATTTTGATATACAGGGTGTATCTAAATAACACCGCAAAAAATGTAAGGTGATGAAAATTAATCTTTGGTATAAATTTTTTTGAAAAAACACCCCTGAAAAGTTACGCCCCTCCAAAAATTTCAAATATAACACGTTTTTCTTTTTTATCTTCCATGTATATCAAGCTAAAGGAACCAAAACTTGGTGAACATTNTTTTTTTATAACTTTGTTAGTTTTTGAAATATTTTGAAAAAAGGCGATTTTTTTTTAAATTTTAAAATTTTATTCAAAAGTAAATGATTTTTTTTTTAATTTAGGCTTCTAAAATCGTTCAAATTCCCAGAATCTACTGTTAATACATAAATAAAGTAAATTGCAGAAGGAATACGTTTAATTTTTTTTTTCCGTCAAGTCATTAATTTTAATACCAATATTTTTTTCTCAAAAATCAAGACAATCACTTTATTTTGATTGTAACTTCATTAATTTTCATGCTAACGACTTCTACCGCCACTCAATTTAAAGGTCTTTTCAAGAACTTTAATAGGTGTTATATAAGTTTTCCTCGAAAAACCTTTAATTTTTCCGCTACATGACGTTGAACGTTTCGATTATAGCTAACTTCGAAATTGACTTCAACTTCTGGGAGTCATAACTCGGGTTCTATACCATCTACAAAAATTAAAAAAAGCAATCTCTTTGCTATTTAATTACCTCCATTTTTGCTTACGATCATTTTTTTGATAAAACTTTAGTTTTTGAGATATTCGCGAAAAATGGCTCAAAAACATGCATTTTTGGGGCTAAAAACGGAAAAGTTTAAGCGCAAATAACTCAAAAAATATTCGTGCCTCTATCGAATCGTGTTATTTTTAGTAAAAAAATTCCCACCCTCCAGAAGGGGCAAAAGCACACATCGGCAATATATAACTTTTGTTTCTTGGGCTATTCCCTAGCTACAGTTCAAATTTCACGTCAATCCATTCCATCCGGAAAAATTGGTAGCCAAAATGCTTCAGTGACTGGACTAATATTATTCCATCAAAAACCCGAAATTCATCATCCGCATAATTCATAATATACCTTTTTAGTCCGTAATTCCTTCATTTATTCATAATTACTCGTACAATTTGTAATTAAGTTTGATCATCTACGCCTTGTTTGTAAATATTTTAGATGCGACTATCCCGAATTTATTTTTGCAACTGCATTTGTCTGCATACGTTTAAAGTTTCCCCCAAATCATCCTTCGTATGGAACGAGAGAGTGCCCTATAAGAGCGGAATCAGAAATCCTCCATCGCTTTGCAAGTGATACAGTCGGATATTATATTCATTGGGTTTATTGGTCGAGAGCGGTAAAACTAGCAACGTGAAACCCGCGTCGACGGCGCCGCCGCTGTGCGTCACCATGACGACCGGTGATGCGCCGCTAACGCTCGATACAAGAGGTGCAAAACCACCCCTGCCCCGACCCTGGCCCTGGACCGCCTTCATCCGACAATGCAGCACCATGAGGTCATGCAGCATTTGACGCTGCGTTGCCGATTCGCGAGTCATTTCCTTAGTTTCGAGAAGAAACGGGAAGGTGCAACGTGGCAGATGAAGGGTCTGTTAAACCTACCCCTACGTGTACTCTCTTAAGTGCGATTAAGCGATACGGGAGATAAATATCTACATTTTTTATAATTGAATTGTATGCTGCGAAAAGGAGACACTTTCAAAGTTTTTGCTGATTGGATGGTCTTCTTGAAATAGTAACGCCAAGATCATTGAATAAAGGAAAAGAAGAAACAATTCCAAATACTTAAATCCATTTGTAGCTTCGAGATTTTATGCAAGTTTCTCAAATATAAATGACATATGTATGACAACTACCAATCATTTTAATTGGTGAGCAACAATCGTTCAACAATCCTCTGATACCTACCCTGTAAAACTATTTATCCCAGTCAATATATAAAAAGTCTTACTCTTTGATATGGTCCTTCTGTAGAAGCTTTATGAGTAATGTGACCTATATGTCCATAAACTTGTGGATGGTATTTATAAAAACACTTTTTTACTTAACATTACACTACCTCAATTGTCTCATAATATGTAAATTTCTGGTCCAATGCTTTTTAACGGATTCAAACAGACACTCGAAACTATCTTTAAGGAAATTGCGAGCATTTTGATCCTTTCACAAGTTTGAGCTTGTTCAAGTTATGTCACTGTATCGACTACTAGTCGCACTGCCACATTTTTCTTGGAAGTTGACCAATATCGGATGGTAGTATCCAAAAGATAATCACCGTAATTGTCCCAACGGTGATACGAATACTGAATTTATTCGACACCGTGAGGAAACGTGGGATGACGACTATTTACACTACTTTTTCTTGTTTTCTGGTTTGTAATTTTATGCACAAGACTCGCTTACAGTTTCAAGTGTTGTAATACCAATGTTTCCTTTGCTCCAAAAACACTCCAACTACCTCTTTCCCTTGGAGTTCCCTCTAGCTCAATCTCAGAGCTTCGAATTTGGATTTAATATTCTCAAGACACGCTTGTTTGTCGCCCGTAATTTGTAGTAGACCCTCCCGATGGTACTTTACACTGAGGCTTTCAACTAGGTCTGTTCTCATTATTTTATTTTTAATAATGTGGTTTGATACTTTTCGCATTATATCACTGTTTTTTGGGTTTGCCTAAAGAGCACTTTGTTTTGCAGACGAAGTAACAGTGCAAAATTATTTTGTTCCATCCACTGTTACACACCAAACAGAACTTTTCGTCAGCTGTGCTGTTACCTGTCAATTCTTGCTATGAACATAAACATTTGACCTGGGCTTCATCACGAATCTACTCATTTGATCTGAAAAACTAGTGAGAAACAGGTACAGGTAAATTTTTCTGTTTATGGGCTGTTGGCGAACAGATATTCAATCGATAAAGGTATAATAGAACCTATCATTAGTTGCAATATTGACGTGAATGAAAATATCCATATCCCATTCATGTGTCTTGAAAGTATGATTAGTGAATGGAGGAAAGTGTTTCCTAACAACATGTAGATGTTGTATACTTATATACATATAAGTTGACTTCCAATTATAGTAGATACTACATGAGAAACAATTTCATTGTAGAACCAAACATTTTACAGTTAAAGCCATAGCATTTATCGTAACATTTGTGTCTTTACAATTTATGTAACAGAAGATAAATATGTAATTATGCTGACATTTCAAAACAATTTGGAGGAACTTACAAAGGATTGTATTTGTAATATACTTACTTGCATGTAAAGCACCTAATTAAAATTGAAACTGTTTCTCATTATGTACCATTAGTTTTGATTGTAGAAATAAAATTATAACTTTGAATAGCTGTATATTCCTTTGTCTATGGTATGTACAAATATAAAGAGTTAAAAAAGTTTCAATAAGATTAACCTTCATACTTAAGGATAACCTTTGCAACTGTTTTACCGGCAAAAGTTAAAGGTCAGCAGTTGGTATGCGTGCAGAAATATTCTGGTGTGAAGATATAAATCGGAGGGAATATTAATCTACAGCGCTTCCTGATTTATCGTCTAAAAGAGATAAAGTCACAGCGTTTTCTTTTAACAAATTGCAAAAACTGTAGTGAATAAATGTTTCCTAATTTTAACAAATTTTCGCTACCTAATACTTTTAGCAGTTGGGAAGGAAAAACTGTATCGATTTAGTACATCATTATTTATTATTCATTGAAACTATGCTGGTATTATAGCCACTGCAGTTGCCAATTGAATCTTGTCATATTATTTTATTATTTTATCCAATTTCGTTCAATACGAAGGCACACTTCTGTATAAAGATACCTACTCGCTTATGATTGTTTATTTTTAAATTTGTAATTTGTATTTTATATTTCAAAGTTAAACAAACCCGTTAATATGGAGGATTAAAACAATGAAATTAATACAGAAATAAAATAGATATGTGAGATTACATCACAATAAATGTGCAGGATTATGAAGCATTAAAAAGTATCTTCAGAAGTCTTTCACGATCTTCCATCCTTAAATACTTTCGAGCACATCCACAAATATGAATATTTTTAGACTTTCCTATTAATTCATTCTGTCTGAAAACGGATAGACATCATGTGAAAGCCTACCCCACTCAGATTGATATTTGACAGAACAGATACACCAGGCACTCGAAACGCAATATACAGCAACATCGAATTATTGGCATCAAAGGACCGAATTCTGCCTGACAGGAGATGATATCTTTATTCAGTGGAATAGTAGAACTCTATTTGCTTTTATCTAATGAAATTGCCAATAGGCACCTACATGTCATACTTTAACGTATGTTGTAAAGGATTATTATCATTCTTCGCAAGCAAACAGCTTTAAAAATGTTTAATTAACTTGATGGCAGCTGGAATATAGCAACGGCTTCTAAAAATGACGTACTTCAATCGATCTGTAAGGTGTCGGAAGTTCTTGCTGGTATAGACGTTAGCAACAGATATTAAAAGATTAATTTTCAATACGATAATCTGTTCACATATAATTCAATAAAGACCGTAACAAAATAATAAATAAAAATTAAAAGTGTATTTTGGAATTTTGGAAAAACACGACCTCGAAGAAATTGTATTAACTTTCAACTACTAACACTTGTAACAAAATAATTAGACAGAGTTATAGGCAAATGTGAGACAAAGGCTCCTATATTAGCTTATATCGATATTTTATACAGGGCATTTTTTATAATACGATCATTTTTAGAAAGTTCAAACTTAATTTTCTAAAATTTTTCAAATGGAACACCCTGTATTTCATTGTTCTATTTTATTCACATACCGGTTCACTTCAACTTTTATTAAGCATGTTCCATATCTAAAATTGTTAGCTTTTAAGATACAGCAACATTTCTGAAAAAACTTAATTTTTATTATTTTATAGAATACCACATAATAAAATTAACTCAAAATGGAATAATAAATTATGAACTGACAAGTTGACACAATGTGACAGTTTTTTTCAAAGCCACTTCGTGCGACCGAAAATAATAAAAATTAGGTTTTTCCAGAAACGTTATATCTTAAAAACTAACAACTTTAGGTGTAGAACAAACTTAATAAAAGTTGAAGTGTAGTGATATGTGAATAAAATAGAACAATAAAATACAGGGTGTTCCATTTGAAAAATTTTAGAAAATCAAGTTTGAACTTTCTAAAAATGATCGTATTATAAAAAACGTCCTGTATAAAATATCGATATTAGCAAAAATAGGAGTCTTTGCCGAACATTTGCCTATAATTCGGTCAAATACTTTTACCCCAAGTGTTAGAAGTTGAAAGTTAATACAACTTCTTCGAGGTCATGTTTTTTCCAAAATTCGAAGAATGTTCTACATAACTTGGCAACCCCGCACTAAAATGTTAAACTGTTTATATTGCCATATATAGAATTTTCTCAGAAATACATATCTTCAAAAATATACAGCGTGTTCCATTTAAAAAATGTAATATTTGGCGTGACCCGTTTTTACTCATCGCCCTGTGTGTTTCAAATTAATTTTGTCCTTTAGGTTTTTTGATTCTGTACAACTTTTTTATAAACTTTTTTCTGTATTATGAATAATAAGGGAGTTATTTTACTTTATCATACTATTGGCCCACCCTGTGGGTCGGAAAGTCCCCATGGTTCATCTGCCGTTACGTGAGAGCGATAAAGTCATAGAAATCCGTGCGATAGAGAAAGATGGCTATAATGAAGGCGTCTAATAGTCACCGCCCATTTCACCCTTCCACAAATAAGAACCACATCTTAATTGTGGAAGGGCGAAATGGGCGGTGACTATTAGACGCCTTCATTATTGCCATCTTTCTCTATCGCACGGATTTCTATGACTTTCTTTATCGCTCTCACGTAACGGCCGATGAACCATGGGGACTTTCCGACCCTGTATATGTATTTCTCGTAAAATTACATTTAAATCTATCGAATCGAATGCTATATTGTTGTAACGAAGAGATATATCCAAATAAGTATATTTCACTGAAAAGATACATTTTTGGATTGCAACGATGCAATTGATGCCATCGGATTAGCATATTCTTTTACTACGGAACGTCAAATTTGACACAAATCAAATAATATGTGTAAAAATTATAGAGGGTTGTCTCTAAAAAACACAGCGCATTGTCTAAATGATTAATCATTTTTTGTATGTTATATAAAAAACGCCCTGTATGTAACAATCCTTTTTATTTCATTTTACAGAATTCTTTCGAGTTTTCGAAACACGTAATTAGACCATGAAGACGGTGAAATATGTTGCGTAGTCAGAACCAAAACAAGTCGAGAAATGTCGTAGAGCCGGTGTGTCGCATTCACCCTGTATCTTTGAAGTATGAACAAACAGTCTAGTCATTTGGCAACCCTTATCTTATATCAGATACCTATTACAATATATTAAATTGTGTTACATTCGTAAAGAGTTATTGTGATAATGTTTTTTAATAAATTTGCTTTGGCTTCACTTCTGTTTTATTTAAAAAGTAAAATTTCATTAATTTTTCGTTCATTGGTACAATCAAACTAAATAATAATTCATTAAAATCATAAAATTCAAATTAAACTAGTCTTCAGGTAATCTGGGAATCATTCTGGAAAAGCCCCTCTCGGTCCAGCCTAGAACGGCAGGGGTACACCCACAAAAAAAAATCAAGTTTAATTTTAATTTGCAATTTTTAATTCGAAAGTAGAGAAAATTTTTTGACCATTTTTTTTAAAAAATTGACAAAAAATGGAGCAAAAAATTCGGTAGGGGGGCGGAGGGGAAATTTTTTATAGCAAAAAAGGGAACAAAAAATTCGATGGGAGGGCGGAGGGGAAATTTTTTATAGCAAAAAAGAGCAAAAAATTTAACAAAAACTCCTCGCTCTTTTCCTTAAAATTTGATTGAAATTTGTATTTTTGTTTTTTGTTGAAAATTGACAAAAAATGGAGCAAAAAATTCGGTAGGGGGGCGGAGGGGAAATTTTTTATAGCAAAAAAGAGAGAAAAAAATTTAACAAAAACTCCTCGCTCTTTTCCTTAAAATTTGTTTCCTTGTAGCCACGTTGATCGAAGCAACATCAAAAATATACTCCCAGCCACAGACGATTTATTCAACGTCTAGGTACTGGGAACATACATCTTCGAATGCTGCTCCTTCTGTCTGTACAACTTCCTCCTGTGCAGCGGAAATCCTCCTGAAAAGAGAAACCAAACGCTGTATATCGAAAATTTTGCGTATAGAATATAAAATCAAAGTTGATGAATTATTGAATGGGACCNGTATTTGTTGACAAAAGAATTTTATGTTAAAAAGCAATTTCTCCAATATTAATGAAAAATATGGTCTTATGTAATTTAATTTTAAATATTATTTCCAGATAACTTACCTTAGCGAATTTTTGAAGCCTTGTATAGGGTGGATAAATTTTGACACTTCCTTAAAAGAGGCAAAAAATAGTTAAGAAATTCATTTTCCAGGAAAATTTAATTTTGATTCGTTTAAAATATACCACGCACAAAGTTTTCATTTTCGGTTACTTTTTAGACGTCTGTAAATCTTTTATTCGTAAAATTTGTTTATATTTATAACTCCTTTTCCAAACTTTCACTTGTCTTCGTCGAAACCTGAAAAGCAATCTCGCACGTGCTTGTCACTGAATTTCGTGTGCTAAAACCAAAATTTGTTCCCTACACCGAATTCAGTCCTTCTGTGTCTTCCACAATGCTTACCAGTGTTCCTAGCCCTTTGAATAATTGAAATCTCCGAGGAAAAAAAAACTTGGTTAGGATATCAATCGCGAACAAATGCAATGCTGATGGAACATTTTGTCAACACTCCCCGTAAGTCATCAAGTATCATGTCTGCTGGCACATTATTATTGTTATGATCATGTATTTGGGCAGGATAAAAACGTTATTAGCTGATTTCGTTTATTGTACTCGACAAAAGGACGACTGTTCCTTCATAGGGCCGTTTCCGAATAATTTTTCAGTTTCCCGGAAAAAAATTACTTACTAAATTGTTTTCTCTCTTTTAGTTTCACGTACTGCTACAAAAAAATACAAAGTTAGAAATTACTGTATATAGACTGAACATTTCTAGATCTCAGTCCTTCTACCTGTCCTTCACGATGCTTCCATACATTACAGGCATTCCTAGCCCTTTAAATCACTTCTTGAAATCCCCAAGGAAAGGGGTAAGTATGGTTAGAAAAATTATCACAAACAAATGCAATGCTGATACAGCATTTTGTCAACGCTCCCCGTAAGTTAATATCATGTCCGCCGGTTCATTATTATAAGCGTAAACTGTTGTATTTGGGCACCATAAAAACGTTATTAGCTGTTTTCGTTTATTGCACTCAACAAAGGACGACTGTTTTAAGGTTCATAGGGCCATTTCTGACTAATTTTTGAGTTTCCCGAAAAAAGTTACTTAATAAATTGTTTTCTCTCTTTTAGTTTCACGTACTGCTACAAAAAAAATACAAAGTTAGAAAATCACCCTATATAGATTGAACATTTCGAGACCTCAGTTTTTCTACATGTCTTCCATGCTTCTATACATTACAGGCCTTCCTGGCTCTTTAATTCATTTTTTGAAATCCCCAAGGAAAGGGGTAAGCCTGATTAGAAAAACCATCGCAAACAAATGCAATGCTGGTACAGCATTTTGTCAACGTTCCCCGTAAATTAATATCATGCCAGCTAATCCATTATTGTCATAGGTATGAACTATCACAACAATTTGAGCACCATAAAAATGTTATTAACTGTTTTTGTTTATTGTACTTGACAAAGGAGGGCATAACTTAAAATTGTCTCAATCTTCGTGTAGCAGTTTTTTCATAAGTTCTAAGATTTTTGGAAAAAGTTATTTAAAAAAAATGTTTTATACATTCTATTACAAAAAAATATATATTAAATTAGGAAAATCTTGTATAGATTGAAACTAATAAAAATTCCTATCAATCGTTTATTATTCATTCCAAAATTACCTTCCACTTACCGTCCATCCCTAATTTAAAAATTGTAAAATATCTACGTATTACAAGTATCATAAAAAAAAACTAAAAAGCAGGAAAAAATCACAAGATGTCTTCAAGAACCGCTGAGGTAAAACGTTTCTAGTCCTATTGCTGCACTATTATTCCTAGTTGCAATAAGTTAATAAAGTTTAATACTAAATGGCTCTCTGACGGAAACGCCGGGTTTGCGAACGGTAAGAGTTCTCTCTTCGCCATCATAGGATGTTTCTAACTCAACAGTACCTAAACCTGAAACACAAAATATGTAAATATTTATCACTGCATATGCCACCATCCACGCCCCTGAATTAGTGGGCAAACCGTTTGGAAGATGTAAACAATATGAGTTTTTTTTTTAAGAAAACTTAACACCCTGTTTCACAGAAACAAAACATTTGCACACATTCATCAATATGAACCTATTTTCTTTTTTTTTATGGAAAACTCTGCTCATTCTCACTTTTTTTTTACACACCGATCATGAATGACGTTTGTTATGACATTGGCATAAGTATTGGCATGGTAATCGGTAATACTTACTTTTACTAGTGAGTTTAGCGCCCTTTATGCCACTTGGTGGACCCAAAATCACCACTCTTTCGATCCACTCTTTAGTAGGATAATCAGTCTTATCGATCAACCTGAAATAAAATAAGACGATAAAATAAGGCAGTGGAACTGAAAGGAACCAATAAATTTTCCAAATGAATAAAATTAAAAAGAAGTAACTTGACGTACAAAAGTTCGATTAATTAAGGAATTTTGACATAACTACGTGCGTAGAATACCATAAAATACAGTGTTTATCACTTTTTTGAACTTCTTTATGCTTAATTCTAAAAAATCATTAGCATTGTAATAAATTTAAAATTCGATAAAATTCATATGGAGCAATGTGACAAAGGCGCGGCGGATAACACAAGGTACTAAGCCGTCAAGCAATATGCAATTCAGTTGGTATCTGGAATTGGACCATGTCTGGGTGTTTCTTGCGTACCACTATTTCCTTTTCTTGAGGTGTTTTCCAGCGAGTGCGTAAAAATTTTATTCGAAGGTGGATACATGGATGAAATACGTAAGATACATTGAAAATTCCATTAGTTTTATGAAAAACCAGGAAACACTATCGCCTGAGACTAACTGCTCCCGATACGAAGAATTTGACATGCAAGGAGGGAAGACCGTGAAAATCAAACAATAACAATTACACCGAAATCCATAAATCATCATGTTTTAAAAAATTTCAAGAATCATTTAAAAAAAGAATATACATCACTTACTTGCTTGTTAAAGTGTTCTCTTTGAAATCAAAGTGGATGTACAAATATTTCTTATTATTCTTGTACTCGAAACTCTGGTAATCGTCCAAGTAAAGTGTACCCGAAGCAGATTTCTGTAAAAAAAGTAATAACGATTAAAGATAACAGTGATAAAATTCCTATAGTACAAACCTTGCTATCCAGTGCCACGTACAGTGAAAACGGATCGTTGTGCATTAAAGACGCTGCCCTCCTAGGTCTGTCTTTTCTTGGTATAATACTACCACCACGGTAGAATGCAATATTCTGAAAAAATTGCAATTATCGGTTACGACTTATACTTAAGTGAGACCTAGATCATTCTCTTTTGTTCTCCGAAAACATTTTCAAATTTTGAAGGCCATTTCCTCGACATGAGAAGGAGAATCTTCTACAAAATTACAAAAAAAATTTTCTTTCTGCGACACCACGCCCATAAAGTGTATGTGCAAAATTTGCTATAAAAGTCATTGGATTTCGCTATTCAAGTCAGTGAGCTCCGAATCTTCAACAGCAATAGATCACACGTCAGAACAGATATTTTCAGTTTATTTTATTTTACGTTTAAGGTCAGTTATCTTCGGAATCTCGACAGAGAAGTGTACTAGATTGCAACGGAAAGTATTCAGCTTTATTTGATTTTATACCAAGTCAATTAGCTTTGGAACCTCGACGGGAAAGCATTGTACATCGTAATGGAACATTTTCAGCTTTATTTTATTTTATATTAAGTCAGTTAGCTTCGGAACCTCAATGGGGAAGTATCGTGCACCGTAACGGAACATTTTCAGCTTTATTTTACTTCAAGCCAGTGTTGTTCGAATCTTCAATGTGCAAGCATAGGGCGTCACTACGAAAATTTCGCTTCTATTCTATTTCAGAATTAAAGAAAACCAGGCGATCAGTTGTTGGGGCACAACTTCAACAAAACGTTCACGAAAAGAGTTCGACAGCAACCCCAGTTTTATTTTTAAAAAGAATTTGCTAGCACTCTGCAATTTTTATTGTGGAGGCAAACAAAAAGAATTTGCAGTGTAATTTTCATTACGTTTAAATATCGTACTTCCTACTTGGGAAATACAACAAAGAGAATTGAGATCACATAAATTAATAAATTCACGGAAAGCGAAAACGGGCAGTCATCAACATCGATCGTCTGAGGACTTAGTTAAGCGACTTCATAGTATATTAGTATAGATTTCGAGGCTAACGAGCCACAACAACGAAATTTTTAGAAGCACATTCCAAAATAAAAAAAAATTCATGAATGTTGAAAATAACACAAATCTACGACGTGGCGCCCAACGTGGGGCAATTATACAACTACGTAAACACCATAATACAATTCGAATCAAGTTTGTCAATATACTTAATTAACACCCTGTATATACAATTTATGAGAGAACGTAGAAACTTTGGTAGCAAATAGGACAAAACAAGAAAAAATAATCGCTCATGATATCGATTTATTCTCATTCGTTTTGGGACTATTCACCAAAAACAAATTCTCGAGAATTTTGCTACGATTTACAAATAAAACAAAACAGACAATTTACCTTATCGAGTGACGCCGGCAGGTTATAGACTCCAGTTCCCGGATAAAGCTTGAAGTCTTCAATATCGTACCAATATTCGGAGAATCCTCCTGGCAAGTACACGTTAGTCGTGGAAATTCCCGGTTCTGATATAACTAACGCCAAAATGGAAGATCCTAACACAAAAAAATTTATATCGGAACAAGAAATCAATCACAACTTTCATATTAGAAAAAAAAAAAATTCTGATGGTATTACACGGACAAAATTGGCTGTTATTTCTTACCTACGAGAAGTTCCTTGTCGATATCAACCACATTCGCGTCGTCGGGATACTGATAGAAAAGCGGCCTTATGACGGGATCGCCGGTAATTTCGTGCTCCCAGAACAGTGTGTACCACAGCGGAAGGTGAGCGTATCTTAATCGTAGAGCTGTTCTAATTCTGTTACGCACGTCTTCATTGAATAAGTACGGTTCCCTGCGTCTGGTGTCAATGTGGGCATGGGCTCTGTAGAACGGCAACCATATACCGGCCTACAACAAATAAAGGCGTTTACAAATTCACAATCTATTATGATATTCCATAATAAAATTTCAATGTATGTTATTTAAATATTAAATAACTATGGAGTGTTGTGAAAATTCTCATTTATTGTAGGTTTTTTTAGTTTAAATTTTTGCCTTGTTTATTTTTCGTTGTTTTTCCACCATTCTTCTACATACTTTAAAAAACGTTACTCAACATTACAAAAAACTAATGGTTCAATTTTTACCAACCAATTTTTCTCCAAATTAGAGCCCGATACGTTTGAACTACTTTTTATATATCACGAGAAACGAAATACGAGAAACTCCCCAAAAGTTTGCAAATTATCCCAGCCTGTACATGTTCAAATAATACTCTTAAACAGAAAAATAACAATTCTGACCTGATACCATCTTTGAAGCAACTCAGTGTCCGGATTATTGAAGAAACCCCCAATATCGGCACCGCAAAAGCTTATACCGCCAATAGCCTCCGAAAGACACATGGGAAAACTGGCCGCCAAATGAGACCACTCAGCTGCGTTATCCCCCGTCCAAATCGTGACGTATCTCTGCGAACCGGAAAAGTGACCTCTTGAAAGAATGAAGGGTCTCCTGTGGTTAGACCTTTGAATCAAACCTTCGTACGTTGGAATGACCTGAAAAATGTGACATTCGAGTAAAGCATCATTATATTTCATTTCGTTCGTACCTGTTTTAGGGCAAATTCGTTGTGAACCTCCCTGTGTTCTAGCCCGCCAAAGTGTACGCAATCTTTGGGCATCGTAACCTCTGGGCCGTTAAATACCGAGGGTTCGTTCATGTCGTTCCATATGTACACGTCGTGCGTGGTACCTTTGAACTTATCTAAAGCGTACAAGCCCTTGTAGTAATCGACCGTTTTCGGGTCATAAAAATCTAAATAACTGCTTGATCCAGGCCAACACCAACCTGAAATATCAAAGTTACGTCAGCTTCGAAGACAATTTGATAAACGTAAATTGTTTACCCTCATAAACACTTCCATCTTTATTTTTTACATAATAATCATTGGCTAGTGCGTCTTCGTGTAAGAAATAACCAGCCTCCCTTTTAATATGAGGATCGATAATTATTACAAGTTTCCTCCCAGTAGCAGTTAAGTTATTAATCATTACGTCCGGATGGGCAAACTTTATGGGATCCCAAGTGAAATATTTTTTACCATCCGTGTACTCAATATCTAACCACATTACATCGACGGGCAAATCGTGAGCATCGAAGTTTTCCACTACATTGGTCACGTCATCTTCGTCATTGTAATTCCAACGACACTGATGATAACCCAATGTGTAGAACTAAAAAATTAGGGATTCTTTTATTGACAACACCCCAAAAATTGATCTTAATAATTATATACCTGTGGTAAAGGAGCAACCCCAGTAAGAGAAGCATACTGCCTAATGGCGTCTTTCGGTTTAGGACCCATAAGAACAAACATGTCAATGACACCGCTTTCGCTCATAAAATGAGCTTCGACACTGTTATCAGTTTTAGTGCCTGACACTAAATTTACTATCGATGACATTACATTGCCATCCTTGCTATTTTTGATATCGACCCACGTTTCAGCGGAATTGTGCCAGAAAACTCCGACTGTGCCTTTTGGCCTAAAATAAAGAAGCCAATGAATGTATTTTTCAAGAAGTGGGGTGTTCTGCTGTTCAGGAAATTATTATTGTGGATATATTTTCTGAAATAATATCTAATGATTTCAGTAAGAGTGATGACAATGGTTTTTAGCGTCTCGGCAGTCGAGACGGCAAAATTACACCTGTTACACACTGTCTAGTATTGTAGAAATCGCAGTGGGTGTTGAACAAATAAAAGTAATATTATTATAATTGCTACATTTATCTTTTTTATTCACACCAAAAAGCAATGGGAATTTGTTCCGAACATAAATATTTCTCAAGAATAAATAATTAAATAAAACAGTTCCGTCCAAATTGAATGCTATACTTTTATTTTTGTTCCATGAAATGAACTTGGCGAGAAACAAATTTTTTTAAATCTTCAAATTGAATATTTTGATACAAAAAAATATGTAAAAAACTTACGAGTGTGCATATACAACAGGAACAGCTCCATAAAGTGCCATAGTAGAGTCCATCTCATACTCAAATACATCCAAATTATATAACCTGTAAGGTTCCAAACCACCCGAACCTGTAGTTCTTAGAGCAAGGCTGTCAGCATGTTCAGGGAGTCCATATATACGAATAGCACCGGGAAACGCAACATCAACACCTACCGCCGAAGGTCCTCGTGGTTTGCTATCGTGATGCGACTTGAAATTCTCCTCCCATGCGCCCGGATCTTCATCTGTTTGTTGTGCTTCACCTTCTTCATCACTTAAAAATTATACGTTTTATAAAGATAACTACACATCACTATATAAACATATATTTCAAAATAAGATACGCAAGATTATGATAAGCTTTGTGATAAGATTAATTTTAACTACTTACTTTTCCTTCGGTTTGCTTCTATAATGTTCAAATTTGAATAGTCCTCTACCATTCACAACACTCACCAACTGCTCTTTTTCAAAGAATTCCAACTTAAAAGGTTTTGAATAAACTGCTACCTTATTATTACCTGAACGTACTGTTATACTTTCTTTGTTCCGGTCTAAAACTTCCAGTCTAAAAATATATTATTTTGTAATTGCCTAATTATTACAAAAAACTGAACACTTACTTAGTAACTTGAGGTTCCCCCTTCAAAGCATTTTGGGGGCGATATCTAGGATACAATGGACTAACTTCATCTACTTGCAACCGAAATATATTGCCAGATATGGCTGTAAGTGAAAATTTAAAAGGAATATCTGCTTCTACATTTATTAATTTGGCTTCAATCGTGTCTTCGCCAACTTGAAGAGTTTCCAGGTCCAACATATATTTGCTTTCACCTTCTGTAATACCCCTTAACCGTCTAACAGAAATTTAAAATTAATACTATTTATTGTTTTTAAAAAATATATTTACCTGCAAAAACTACTTTGCTCGCAAGTTTTAAAATTATTTTTATCTACTGCAAATACTGATAATACAAAAACCAGCAAGAAAAGAGTGAACCTAAAAAACATTATTTAGGAAAAAGGATTACTTAATGTTTTCTTGGAAGCTTACCATGAATTCGAAGCCATATTGGCGAATGGCGATGTATTAGAAATTAAAAAAATATATATTCTTTTATATTTGTTTTTTCCTTCCACTTCCCAAATCTTAAGACATTCAACATGAAAACTTAAAATCCACGTCAGTTTTCAGATTATGATTACTGACATGTGCAAAACAGCCGGCACTGAAGTGGAAGCACCGGAAAATGATAAAGATAAACCGGCTTAACCGGCAACCGACTTGACAAGTAAAAGAAACTGACAAAAACAAGAATTTTTAGAACTAAGACCTTAGACAAAGAACATAAGAATAAATGAGCCGTGGATTTCCCTAGTCATGTTTCCCGACGCAACCACCAGGAGCGCTGTAACTCTTTTCATACCTCCATCATTATTATTAACTCGCGCCATTATTCCATGGCTAGAAATTGGCCTCAATGATTTGGGATCGAGGGGGATTATCCCTCTTTATCCTGCCTCATCTCGTGTAGGCCTGGACAGCCTTCGTAGGTGGGCCCCATCCGTCGTCTACCCCGACCGCAAATGCGGCCGGTGTAGGCGCTTTGTGGGACCTCCTTTTGTCCTGGCTGGGCCCCGCCGGCTAGGGCCCTTTCTTCTGGCGCTCTTCTTGCTTCGCCGGCTCGTCTGTGTAAACCCCGGGGGTAGTGTCATGTTTATGTGTGGTATGGTTGGGTAGGGTAGTGCGGCTATGCAGCCTGGGATGCGCTTTGCTAAGGTGGCCCTTAGGCTAGCGCGGGAGGGGAGGGGTAAGGAGGGTATGGGGGGTGTATATGTGTGTGTGTCGTTGTCTTCGTTTCTTGATCCTGGCTGTCTCTGAAACAGAAAAGGTTAGCGGGGGGGGGGGGGGGGATGTCGTTGGGGTGGTCACCCAGGGTTATTATTAACTAAATCACGTCGACTTTGTAATAAAAGTACTACTACCAAATTTTGTCATTTGTCCCAAAATGTCGGTTTGGTTAGATCAAAATATTGGGTTACGTAAAATAAACTGTTCAATACATGTGAACATTTTTATTTAACCTAACCTGATTTGCATAATTCTAAAGCGTTTTAAAAGGAAAAATATAAAAATAGTTCATGGTTCTCTCACCGACGGCACTGAAACTTTTATGAAAACTCAGTGATGGCGATGGCGTGCCTTATAAAACAAATCTCGGTACTAAAAACAATGCTATTATAAACTACCATAACTTCCCCTAAAACTAGGGGTTTACGAAAATTCTTTGTAGATAATCAAGTTGTTAGCTTTGTGCCGTGCCTGTTATTCTTACGAGTTCATTTTCGTAAAGCTCCAGTGTGAACAATTTCAACAATTAGAGGAACCAACTAGTCCCGTATGTCCAATACCAAAAAGATTCCGCTCAGATGTTCTGTGCATTTCATTCTAATAGCGATTTCCATTGGGGAAAACTGGGGCTGCACTCGGGCAGCACTGACACTCCACTGGTTGTATGAGAAATATGCTGTGGTGCAATCACAATGGAATGACAATTTTTGCGTGGGTTTCCAACATTTACAGGTTGTGTTTATGTTTTGATTTTTATTCAGTCAAAGTAACAGTTCACCAGTTGAAGTTTTTCAAAGAAGGTAATTACAATGAACCAAGAATTAAATTTGAAATTTAAAATAAACCACGAGGAAGTTACTTTGTGTATTTCTGTAGACAAAACGGTTCACTTATTTAAGTTTGTAGATGACATTTTCAATGAATCCATCCACTTTTTTCAGTTGTTTGCGTATAACTGGTATAACATACATTTCATCATCATCACTACTTGATAATGGAGCAACAACTTTGTCCATATTTACCGCCATTTTTTCTTGCACTGACTGTTGTTCTAGTTGTCCAATAGAATTTGAAAATTTGCACCGACTTGACCAATGGAACGTCAATGGTGCACTCAGTGTACACCAGTTTTCTCAATGGAAATCGCTATAAGTAATTTATTAGCGATATCCATTGATACACTGAGTGCGCATTCAGTGTATATCCATCCTGTATTATCTACAGTGATAATAAAAGATGGAAATACACTCGGT
This sequence comes from Anoplophora glabripennis, assembly GCF_000390285.2. Classification (NCBI taxonomy): domain Eukaryota; kingdom Metazoa; phylum Arthropoda; class Insecta; order Coleoptera; family Cerambycidae; genus Anoplophora; species Anoplophora glabripennis. The sequence goes on from NW_019416286.1 coordinate 106,082, forward strand.
GCGTACTCAATGTGTCAATGGAAATCGCCATATGCAATGTGTTTAATCCATACTTCTATAATTTATGGTTCAATCTAACCACAAAACATGTTCTGTGGTTCAATTCAGTTTATGGTTTATGCTTTGTTTGTGATTCAGTTCTAACCTCATTTATTTACCTGTATAAAATGAAGTTGTATTTTGATTATAAACCTTGACGTCTATGATTTTTATTCATTCTAATTTTCAAATATCGTTGAAATTTTCTTTATAAAAATGGGCGAATCGGTAGAACAATCCATGGAAGCATGGTCCTTTACAAGTTTGTATAAATATAAAGGCAAAAATGTAGAACTGTCCCAACAGCAAAGAAGAGAGAAATTTCTTGAAGACCAAAAACAAAAAAGGCATGAAGTTACAGATAGCAATAGGAATTTATGTGAAGATTTTCTTAGTGAATTACATCTACAAGAGGAACAAATGGAATGTGATGAATTAGAGCAACCGAGGAAGAAAATTAAATATAAATTAATGCAGTCTGAATGGTTCACTGATATCCCAGATGATCTAGAAGAAAACTGGTTAGCTAAATTATGTCCCCAAGGTTTCCGAGTATTATTTATTGCTCAAAATAATAAAACAATAGTATCCACAGAAGGTAGGATTATTTTAAATATACAAAGTAATTTCCCTGGCGGAGGAGGGATCGAAAGTCGTGGAGGAATTACGATTTTAGACTGCATATTTAATAGATCTACTAAAACAATATTTGTCCTGGACTGTTTGTTTTGGAATTCGATGTCTATGTTAGATAGTGAGGCAAGTTTTAGATTTTTTTGGTTAAAAACCAAATTTAATGAAAGTCCATCATTACTAAACTACAAAAAATATAATTTCTCGCTATTAGAAGTTTTACCAGCTCATAGATCACTAATCCAAGACAAAATGTTTACACTTTTATCCGTTGGAGAACAGAAGTATCCGTATGACGGTGTGGTTTTTTACCACAAAGAATCTAACTATACCTTCGGTTATACACCACTGGTAGCTTGGTTAGCCTCCTACATGTTACCTGAAAAATTGCACATAGACGTTTCACCAGAAAATATGTTTAGAAGGCCCAAAGACTACGTTTGCATGGAAACGTACCTTGAAAACTTGAGTAAGAGAAAAAAATTAAGATATAACTCGAAACAACACAAGACTAATTCGCAAATGGAGACTCAGTAATGAATTCAACTGAATGTATATTGTGTGGGTGTCCCTGAAGATCTTCGACACTGATCACAAAATCAGATGACTTAAGAGACAGATGATTTCAACACATTCAATGCTGAAAATATATCCGTTTTACTCGAAATCTGCAACTGTTGTAAAAATTTTGTTAGAAAATTCTTTAAAAAATAATTTTGTTTTAAAAAATATGTACATTGACCAATAGGGCACAGCCCTGAAAATATGACATTTAAATGAATGCCATGTAATAAATTTTGACCAAAATAATATTGAAGTGCCATTAAAAAATATTGACTGTATATTGCCAAGTTGGTCAAAATTTTGGTTCCAGGATTCTGTTCGGGGTGTCCCAACTTTTCTGACACCTTGTATATGAAATTCATAAATTAGTTTTTTTATTTATTTACAATTTTATGTGATGTTTGTGTTTGTTTTTGTGTAGCTAAGATAATGTAATTAAATGTGTATATTTGTAATAAATATTTTAATCAAGAATAGTTTTTAAAATTACCTCACAAGTGCATTATACAAATTTTACATTTCAAATTTTTTACATAATATTTTATATTTGTATAATACAAAACGGGCCGTTTCTTACACAGGCTGTTTATTGATTGACTTGGGTCAAGTAGGCCTACTGCAAGTACTTTGCATTTGTTTTCCGAAATTATGACAACAAATTGCAAGAAATAACACACCTCAGATTCGTCGTGGTTCATTTGTTTCACGTGTTTCCATGGATCAACTGATTAATTGGACATGAAAAGCGAATATCAGGTTCTATGGCGACTATTACGGCAAAATACTGAGCTTGTTTTGTTTTGAAATCCTCGTTACTCTAAATTATGATAGACATTTAAACAAAAAAAAATTTCCCCACAATGTTTACTTACTCTTCAAACTTTTTATTAACATTTCACACTTGTATAAGAATACAAAATTGGTAAATCAAATACTTCACTCAAAAACAATAAAATGGTTAGTTAAAAACATTACAAGTTGATACATGGCCATCATTTAAGGTGTCACACGTTTCGGATCACGTGGGAACATCGAGGTCTTTCTGATGTTGTCCAGTCCCAAGTACAACATAACTACCCTCTCTAGCCCTATGCCACCTCCAGCGTGAGGGGGACAGCCATATTTGAAGGAGTCTATGTACGAAGCTATCTTAGAAACATCTGCAATATGACGTTAACATTATTTTACGCAATTAATTTAAGAATGCAAAGTGCCAAAATGGTGTAGATGTCGCAATGCTAAATATGTTTGCACCTAAATTTTATGATCACAAGGACAAAGTAATTGCCCTATGCCTCTGTAAAATCATGTGACGGTGCCTCTTTAGAGAACATAAGAATGTGATATATTCGCAAGTGGCTTTGTGAGAGGGTATGATGCAAGAAAGCAGAAAGATTTTTGTTTTATCTTTTATATTTTGTGCTAAGATTAGATATCTGTGCATTTTTTCAATAAGTATTTATTCTCCTTTAAAATGTGGAATAAAAACAAGTATTACATAATTTGGATGTACATTATTAGAGTTTTATTTAAGCAGTTTAAGAAAAAGTAATATCAAAACGTTTAAAAATAATTATATACTGAATGTTTTAGGAGATGTACATACTTCAGTATGTTATTCTACGTTCAATTTTAAGCAAAAAATTTACTATGAACTTAGGTCTGGAAACGCTTTGTTTAGGATATACAGGATGTCAAATTAAAAAAAATAGTTAAATTCATGAAATTTTGTATGCGGAATTTTCTTGGGACGGAAAATTCAAATTTTATGGACGATTGGCTGCATCTCCCAGAGGACGCCACAAGCGACCATTAGGAGCCTTTTAAATCGTTTCAACTTTTTTGTGCCACGGTGTATGTCATTTCGCAGCCGTTTCCATTGAAAACTTTTCTTATTGACAAGTTCTGATCACGGAAATAAATAAAAGTAAGATTTTCAAGTAGGCTCCCATCAGATAGTTGACATTTAATTAAAAGTGACAAAAAATGAACAGTTTTTGTTTTGCAAATTTGTTTGTATTTAAATTTAAAAAATGCATCTTTACGCATAATGCAAACAAGATTTGTATCCCTTCCACATTCAAAACGTACAAAATTTTCAACCAAGAGATCATGCCAGAAGATTAGAATTTTATGAATAGATCAACGCTAATCGTCAACTAGTTCCAATGATGTCTTTTACTGACGAAGCTGATACATAATTAGCACTCTAATACATAGTTTGCATGCGTCATCATTTTTAGACGAGTTTTTAACGGAAACGGCTGCTACTAGACACTTCAATAAGGTGTACATTTCTTAAGTAGAAAAGATAACATACTGGTGTATGGCATGAAAAAATTGAAGCGATTTAAAAGGATCCTAATGTTCGCTTGTGGCGCCCTTTGGGAGATACAGCCAATCGTCCATAAATTTTGAATTTCAGTTCCAAGAAGCCTCCGCATACAAAATTTCGTGAATTTAACTCAAAGTAGTCGAGAGTTATTAAAGAAAATGTAAAAAATTTTTTTAATTTGACATCCTCCTAAACGAAGCGTTTCCAGACCTAAGTTCATAGGAAAATTTTTGCTTAAAATTGAACGTAGAATAACATACTGAAGTATGTACATCGCCTCCTGAAACACCCTGTATGTAATGTAATATTTAAATTTATGCAGCTTTCGTGCCAGACATAATCGCCTTCAGTACTTACAGTAGTTAAATATTTAGCTATACAATAATTGCCGTACAACTACTAAGAGAAAACAACACTCAAATTTAAAAAAAATGTAGGTGAAGGTGCGTCTTTAGCGACAAAACTATATGTCGTGTGACTATTTGGTTTAGTGGTAAAACAGGAAAATTGGAAAATATTAGGAAAAAATCACAGAAACTGTTTTTTCCTAACCTGATACGTTTTTCTCAAAATTATCCTTAAAAAGAATTGCATAAGTCCCTAAATGAATAAAATACTCCAATTTTGAAACAAAGACCCTGTTAAAAACTTGAAATACAAGATTTAATCTTTCATATATTTTTATAGGATGTAAAAAATATAATTTTTACACCCATATGGAAAGATAAACACCTTAAATACAAGGGTCGCCTTTTATATTGTGGGAACGGACAATCCCGCAGTCATCTCACAATGGATCTCTCTATCGTAAAGTTCGACTTTTTATTGGTATACTTACTCCGAACGTTTAGACGTACAGGCGTTATTTGTGTTGTTTACAGCGACTTGAAAAATTCTTCTCAGCCAAAAAAATGGAATTAAGTCATGAACATTTCAATGTGTTTATCTTTTACAACTTTCAACATGGATTATCTCAACAAAAGTGCATCGATGAACTTAATTAGACTTTTGGCGATGAAGCACCACCAAAAACCACCCTATATCGGTGGTATATGGAATTCAATCTTAGCCGTAGTTCGCCCACAGACAAATTTCGTTAAGGTGGTCCAAAATTGGTTTGTGATGATTGGTCGAAGGAAACGTTCAAGAAATGCGAACGGGGTGCTACAATATATGTCTATGACATCGTAACAGGTGACGAACCATAGATCTATCTATGTGTATGAGCCAAAAAGTAAAAAAGTGAACAACAGTAAAGTTGTTTGCAAGAAATACTTCTAAGTACAAGGTTGTCTGTTTTTTACCGGACATATGGTAACTGTACCATTAGTGCAAATTCGAACAGTAAATTCTGAATGGTACACAACCGTTTTTGAAAAAATTAGGGAAACCAACTACTGAAGACGCATTATTCACCACCAGGACCTTTTGAGAACTGAAAATGTTGAATTGATGAGTTGTCCGCCATACAGCCCTGATTTGGTATCCAATGACTTTTTAAATTAAAATAAATTACGAGATCAATGTTTTTCGACGCCTAAAAAAGCGGTTGATGCGTTCAAATGCATGTCTCTATTGCAATTGAAAAAGTGTTTCGAAGTTGGTTCAAGCACATACAAAAGTGTATTGAAGTCATATACGACGATTAGATTAGATTAGACAGTTAAATTTTGATAGTCCACTGGTACAAATAGTAAATTTTTTTGGTAATAGCCAACAGAATATTCATAAACGTCAAACAAAAACAAATTAAAAGACTCACCTATTCCGTGATGCTTGGCCCTCTCCGTAAGAAACACCGGATCGTGTATACGTTGAGCCCCGCTAAGAATTTCCTCGCCTCTCATAAACATATCGTAAGAATTAGAAATGGAGGGATTCTGCGGATCAGGCATGGTATAAAACGGTCTTACGGCCAAGGGGTACTTGTCAAGGATATAAAAATCGGTATCGTATTTGGCCTTGATCAGACGACCTAATAGTTTCTCCGCAGGAGTGTTTAAGTCCTCTTCCTCCCCAATTTCAACGCCTGCTTCAGCGAGCATCTTCCGAGCTTGGGGATACTGCAAGACTAATGGTGGGTCCAAGAAGGTAAATGGTTCGGCAGGATACTGTTGGCCAACCAGATTGATTTCAGTACTGTACCTAAAATAATTAACAATAAACAATAGCCAGTTTTTAAACACGAATAAATGTTCTTACTGATCACGTAATCCTTTAAAAATTTCCGTGAATAGATTGCCGATGGTAAGCATAACTTCATGGTAATGGTACTGGAAAGCCATTTCTAAATCTAAACCCGTGAATTCGGTCAAATGCCTGTGGGTGTTAGAATCTTCCGCTCTAAAAACGGCACCCACAGTGAAAACTTTTTCAAAATCGGCTGCGATAGCCATCTGTTTGTACAACTGTGGACTTTGTGCCAAATATGCCGATCCTGTAATTTAAATTAGTTTATATTACGAGTGAGAACACATTTAATGTATGTACCTTTGAAATAACTGACGGTAAATACATTAGCCCCTCCCTCGGATGCTGCTGGAATAATCTTTGGTGAATGAAATTCAACGAATCCTTTTTTTGTTAATATATCACGAAATAGGCGACAAACGCCTGCCTCCAATCTAAATAAAGCTTGATTAGTAGGAGTTCGCAAGTCCAGGATTCTGTTGTCAAGTCTTGTATCCTGATTTACACGAATATTTAGTCCCTCTTCATCCTACCCGACAAAATCAAATTTCAAATATCACTACACACTTGTAAAAATTAAAAATATATTATTAGTTTTTAGACCAACCTAGTTTTACTCAAAATAATTTAAGTCCGATAATCTATACTTTTGACTTTTTACGTAACGATAATCTATTTCCTTGTTAATTGTTGCAATATTTGTATAAGTAATAGTTAATGCAAACGTGAAACTCACTTCTTTCTCTGGCCTACTAGCATCTTCAATTTGGAGAGGTAATTGAGGAGCAGATGCTGAAACTACCCATATTTGGGAAACTACCAGTTCAACGTCACTCTGGCTACATCCTGCAACACCACTTGGAACTTCCGCTACTTTGGCTTCCAAATCCACAATACTTTCCTTTGAAATACTATAAATTTCAAGTATATCAACGTTTCCAAAACAAATTATAAAAATTACCTGCTGGAAAATTTCACCATAAATTTAGACACAGTGTCTGATACATTAACAAGTGCTTGGACGGTAAATTCTCTCTGACGCAGTACAATGAAACACTGTTTACCTCTAGCCCTTTGAGTGTGTAATCTTGCTCGAACCCATACTGTATTGCCAGCCAATGACTTATTCAAGTCTTTTATATAAGTAAAAGTACGTTGAATTGAACTAGGATCCGATTGAATTAGCGGTAAATTCCCATATTTCCCTGCTGAAACATCCTCTGCAAAAAAGATACTTAAAAAAAAATATACTTAATATAAATTCCTAATTGCATCACCTTCTACCGCTACATTTTCTTTTTGATTTGATCCTTTATGTTCGGCCTTCTTTTGAGCTTTTTCTGCCTTTTTCGCTTCTTTTTTTAAAGCTTTTTTACTTTCCGTTTTCTCTGCACCTTCTGGGGGTTTATTATCAACCATATTTATTTACTAAAAAATCAGGCAGTACACACTACTATATAAGGACCATTTAAATTTATTTATTTTCCATTTAATCGAAAAAATATATCAAAAAAAATATAAACCCCTAAAATTTAGAACATAATTAACTTTAATCTTTCTTACCAACTTTTCCGGTCTTCCACAACCTAAAAGTACACTATTCACTGTTCGTTCGTGCACTTGATCACATCAGCACGTCACCACAGAATTAAACAATACAAAATTACAAAACAACAACCTTTGCAACAACACGTCATCACAAATCCCACAGGCTGCATTCAGAAAATCACATCGATCACATCGACATAATAATAAGTTAAATTTTATACGTACCTAACCTACAAAAACTGAATTATTTGAAAAAATATAAATAGAGAATCAAAATCAACTGGTTTAACGATTTTGACAAAAGCGTTAAGCTACAGTCCAGGGGGGCATTCGTTTTGACAAAAATAGTACCTATTAGCAACTAATATCAGTTCAGAGTAACTCTAATGGCGATTTCCATTGACACACTGAGTGCGCACCTAGTATATTTGCATCTTTTATTATTACTGTAGATAATGGAGATACACTGAATGCACTTAGTGCATCAATGGACATCGATATAAGTTGCTATTAGCTCCTAATAACTACTATTTTTGCCAAATCGAAGGGCCCTCAGAACTACGAGCAAGTCCAACCTCAACGTTCAATTTGACCCGTAACCCTTAGCTTTACGCGGCTTAAAGCTATTGTAAATCAATGGCATAGCATAAGAAACATTACTGTATCTGATATCGTGTGCGTCTGTGGTCTGTGATGTAAAATGATAAAATGAAGTCTGACTGAAATGTCATATATTTATATTTTTCGCTTTCTGTCTAATTGCTGCGTTGTTTAACTTAAAGTTTGAAATTATAAAAGCTTTCAACATAAAGGATAATTTAGAATATAAGAATGGAAGTGGAAACAGGTAATTAATTTTGTTTCATAAAAATTACAAAGTGAGGAGCTACTTTTACTTTGCCAAGTTCACATTTTATCTTTCTTCCAGAAGGATCGGAATTAAATGCATCAAAGCTGTCGGGACAGAGTATTGCTTCACCCAATGGAAGTTATAGATCAAGATCACCATCTGCTGAATCGAATAAGTCCAGAAAGGATGGTTCAGTATCTCCAACTCGGTCCCATTCAGGTTAATTGATTTTATTTCAGTAGATGCACATAGCAAACCCGTTAGCATAAAAGAGATTGTGCTGATTAAAATACAATTTGAAATGTTTTGGTTATAGGTAATATGTAGTTATAGTTTTTCCTTCATGGAAATGTGAATAATAATAAAACATTATGCATTATATTTTGTAAAATAAAGTGTTAACGTAAGTATAACTCGGTACTAGTGCAGTTTGGAACAATTCAATTTATTTTTGGAAAAAATATGTACATGTATGTAACTGATTAATAATTAACTACTGGTAGTACTAATGTGCACACAGGTACTAGGATTGTATGATTTTTTAGAGTCTATATAGTAAATATATTGTTCACATTCTATTAGGGTATATATCAAATAAACACATACTAATTTAATACCCCTGAAACTAACTAATATGTTCATATTTTTAAATCAGTTAAATTGCCGATGACGAGAGTTATGGAGGTATTTATTGCAGGATCAAGAAAATCACGCTCCAGATCGAGATCCAGATCCCATTCAGGATCTGTCAAAGCTACTTCTGGATCTAGAAAAGGTTCTAGATCTAGATCAAGATCAGGTTCCAGGAAGTCAAGATCGAATTCAAGAAATTCTAGGGCATCACGTTCAAAATCAAGATCTCCTTCACAGTCTGCCTCTAGGAATATTTCCAAATCTAGATCTAGATCTCCTTCAAACAGAGCTTCAAGATCCAGATCAGGCTCTAGAAAATCTAGATCTAGGTCGCATTCTGCTAGATCAGCTTCAAGGTCTAGATCGAGATCTGGATCTCGAAAATCAAGATCTGGCTCTCGAAAGTCAAGATCTGGATCTCCCAAGTCACGAGCAGGGTCACAAAAATCGAGGTCTGGATCTAGAAAATCACGATCTGGATCACGAAAATCAAGATCTGGATCTCCAAAATCACGGTCTGGAACTCCAAAATCTCGATCTGGATCCCGCAAGTCAAGATCTGGATCACGAAAGTCAAGATCTGGATCACCAAAATCGAGATCCAAATCTGGTTCAACATCACCAAGAAAACGTTCTAGATCTAGATCGGGATCGAGAAGGTCAAGATCTGGTTCTGGTTCAGTAAAAGCTAAATCAAGATCGCGGTCTAGATCTAAGCATTCTAAGTCAAAGTCACCGTCAGTTTCCCGGAGATCCAGATCTCGATCGGGATCTGCAAGGTCAAATGCTTCTAGAAAATCGAGAAGTGGATCAAGAAGATCAAGATCAGGTTAGTTACTGAAAATTATAAGAGTAGAGCTTTAACGAAATAATTGAATGATATTTTAGGATCAAGGAGGTCACGGTCAGGATCTAGAAAATCCAGGTCTCGTTCAGGATCAGCAAAATCGGCCGCCTCTAGAAAATCTAGAAGCGGGTCTAGGAGGTCAAGATCAGGTTCGTCTGAGTATTTTAATTTTAGAAACTTTTGTAAAATTAAATCCCATATCTAGGCTCCGTACGGTCCAGATCAGGTTCATCCCGGTCTGGATCTAGAAAGTCGAGGTCTGGTTCAAGAAGGTCAAGGTCACATTCGGAATCTCGACGGTCAAGATCTGCTTCTGCTAGGTCACGTTCGGGGTCACGTAGATCAAGATCGGGCTCCAGAAAATCTCGGTCCGGATCAAGAAGGTCGAGGTCTGGGTCAAGTTCGGCTAGGTCCAGGTCAGGATCAAGAAGGTCAAGGTCTGGATCTAGGAGGTCTAGATCTCGATCAGGATCTGGCTCAAGACGGTCAAGGTCAGGTTCAGGAGTAGCTAGGTCTAGGTCGAGATCAAAATCGAGATCTAGATCTAGATCGGGTTCGAGGAAATCTAGGTCACGTTCAGGTTCAAGAAGATCAAGATCAGGGTCGGCCAAGTCGAAGTCACAATCAAGGTCTAGATCAGGTTCTCCCGCAGAAGGTAATTAAATAATTAATAATCGGTATATAAACTTGATTCTGACTTTTCGTTAGGTAAAACTGGCCGTAAACGACACTTATTGTCTGATTCTGAGGACGAAGGTGAACAGCAACCGGCAAAGAAGGCTCTGGTAAGTGACGATGAGGAGGAACCAGGTCCTTCGGAATTACGGAAAGAGGGCCAGCCAGAGGAACAGGAAAAAGCTCCGCCACAAGAAGAATATGACTCAGACGAAGGAATCGATAGGAATATGTAAGTGTATTGATATGTGATTTGTAAATGTTTTTACGTATTTGGAAATTATGTTTTAAACAATACTAGAAAGGTAGGCAAGACTTGATCTTTCTCTCGGGCCTTCGGCGCGCAGCTCGAGCACCGCAGAACGGTGCTTTCTCTGTAGATTGGTGAATAATATATAACATTTTCCAAAAAAATAAAAGAAAAAATGGGCCTTCAGCTTCACAGTCGTGAGTTTACAAAACGCGCTACAGCGATCTAACACTGGGTGGAGCCTGCACGGGTATTTGAAACCTTGTTTCTCGCGAATGTAAACAGAAAATTGAAAAGATCTAAAAGATCGGACCTAACGGCAAAATAACGACTCACCGTGGCTCGATCGGCCGGGTAAACGCGTCAAATGACAAAATTTATTTTGACGTCTTCACTGACGTTTGTCTCCATCTCTGTTTAAATATCGGATATACTTCGGGTATCTCTCTCCTACTGAGAAAAATCATTTTTCGGCGAGGACTCTTTAAAGTGGAAAGAGTGACCGCAAAAAACCTGTGATTTTCGCCCATTTTTTTACAATTGGCAGAGAATAGAAAAAATACATAAAAATATATTTTTGGTCGCAAATTACTTGTCGTAAAAAACTGAAATGAGCATAGCTTTTAGTATTTTGAAAATTAAAAAAATCACCCCTCTTAGGGCTTGAAAAAATGGAAAAAATTAAGAATTTGAATATTACCAATTCATATGAACACTATTAGCATGTGAATTATCATATATATTTTTTTTGGAATTTTTACAATTATTTCTGATATTCTCTATTTTTGGGGATGATTCCACCCCCTGAATGCGCTTAAGGGTGGATTTTCTAATGCTTATTTTAGTCATGAGAATAAATCTTTCTTTATATCAAGAATCATTCGATAGAAAAATTCACATGCTAATAATTTTTATATTTGTTGGTAATATTCAATTCTTCATTTTGGGCGTCTTTTCAACCCCTAAATAGGGGTGATTTTTGAAAATTTTCAAAAACTAAGAGCTATGCTCATCTTAATTTTTTACGAGTAATTTGAGACCAAAAACATATTTTTATCTATTTTTTATTACTGTACGAAAGTAAATGGACAATTTAAACATTTAATTAATTAAAATTTTTTTGAAAACTTTTTTCGATTTATTTCACCGGTACTTCCACAGGTTTTCTACATTAATTTTAAGGCAGAACAAAAAAATTTCATCATGTTTGTAAAGAGAATTGAAATACCTTTAAAATGATGTGCCACTTAACCCCCCTGTGACATTTAAGATTCTTGAAGGGGTTGCCACCCCGTTTAGGGGGATGACCCTGCATCCATGAATTTTGATAAAAAGATGTTCCCCTTGAACGTAAAATTGACCTGTTTCGGGTTTTTCCGCAAAAACTTGTTGCATTGAAAATATTTCAGGTGGACTGTTTTAATTGGTCCACCCTGTATAAGGATTATGATAAATCATATGAAGCAAAAAAAGCGAACATGATTAAATAAGATAATAAATACTGCCTTATTAAATAAAATAGTGCCAACATATTGAGGACTGCTGGAGCTGAGAGGGAATGACACGTCATATACATAATATACATTTTTTTCTGCCATTTCCAGAAACTTTTACAATCAAGTTTCTTTCGTCGAGGGCTATCTCTCATACACCCTAAACATTATCATTTACATTACAGGGACCACGAGGACAATGGTTTATCGGATTTCGACAGAATGCTTGCAAGGAAGCGCGAGGAACAAACGAGACGAAGGAAAAGGAAAGACATTGACATAATCAACGATAACGATGATATAATCGCCGGTTTACTTGCGGACATGAAGAATGCGGCTGAGGTATTCCCCGTTTCATAATTTTACGTCATCTTTTGAAATATTCTAATTATTTTACAGGACGACAGGAAACTGAACCAGCAAGCGAGACCGGCGACGAAGAAGATAGGCATGCTGCACAAAGTAATGTCGCAACTGAAGAAGCACGACCTGCAGTTGGCCTTTATAGAACACAACGTGTTGAGCGTTCTGACGGACTGGCTCGCGCCGATGCCGGATCGGTCCATGCCTTCCTTGCAAGTCAGAGAGGCGTTACTTAAACTTCTCGCCGAGGTCAGTATATTTCACGAAACGATAAATTCGTGTTAAATTCTTGTTTTCCAGTTCCCCAAAGTGGATCAGGCTACCCTGAAACATTCGGGGATAGGAAAGGCCGTGATGTACCTATACAAACACCCGAAAGAAACGAAGGAGAACAAGGAGAGAGCCGGTAGATTAATTAGCGAATGGGCCAGGCCGATCTTCAATTTATCAACCGATTTTAAAGGTACAGCCCGATTCGAACGTTTTCATTTGCTAATCGAGATTTATTTTTCAGCGTTAAGCCGAGAGGAACGTCTACAGAGAGACTATGAACAAATGGGATCGAAGAGACGGAGGTCGGACGACGAAACGTCCGCCCAAGAGAGGAAGGAGCTCAGTAAAGCTTTGAATGCGGAGGGAAAGTAAGTGTTAGAGTTATGGATTCGGAGAGTTTACTAATGGCCGTTTTTTTTTAGACCTCTAAGGCCAGGAGAAAAAGGATGGGTGGCCAGAGCGAGGGTTCCCATTCCCTCCAATAAGGACTATTTAGTTAGACCGAAGTGGCAGTCTGAAGTAGATATTAGTAGGGTGAGTGGTTTCCATTTGAAGTATTTTATATTGTTTATACAATTCATTTTTATTTATTTGTTTATTTGTTTGTTTGTGTTTGTTTGTTTATTTGTTTGTGTTTGTTTGTTTGTTTGTGTTTGTTTGTTCGTTTATTTGTTTGTTTGTGTTTGTTTGTTTGTTTCTTTCTTTCCTTCTTTCTTTCCATCTGACAGTACGTATCAATTATAGGATGGGAATAGCCAGATATAATAATTAAAAAAAAAAAACATAAGTACAATCCGGCTATTAAGTTTTAAGACTATATACAATGTCTCATTTGCAAATCTTCAGCTTTAAGCACGAGAGACCAAATAATTGAGCAAGTACGTTGATAGAATTTTTTCTACGTTTTCATCAGTTCCGGACGTGGAAGGCCGACCCGGGCGTTGCACGTCTTCGATCGATATATCGCCACGAATCATGAATTCCACTCATACATTTGAATTCTTTTCAAGGCATGTTTTTTAAAAGTTGTAGAGAACATATCAATCGCGTCCAATGCACTTTTACCGAGCAGAAAACAAAATTTTAATGCCGCACGTTCTCGAATATCAACCATTTAAAAAAATTGATGAGGTGTTGAAATAGTAGTCGCATTGTTTCGGACTCGCTGCAACCGTCTCGAGCGACGCCAATTGACGGACTGACGTAACACCCATCTAGCGGGAAAAGTCCCAACCACAAGAGCCGCACATGCAGCGAATTTTGTTCGGTTATTTTTGGGTCTCACTTTGTATATATTTCAAATTATTACGATCAAAACTCGCTATTTTAATTATTATGGTCTAAGATTTATAAAGTGTGCTTAAGGAGGATACAATTAGATGGATCAAAAAAGCATTTTTCAGGAATTTTTTATTCAATCGTAATGAAATTTTGTAGGTTTGTTAAGAGGACATTGAAGTGTATAAATTCTTTTTTTTTTTCTTTATTTTCCAACAAAATAGCGGATATCTTATTACAACAAAGAATCCGTTGTGTTGATCCTGAACATTATTATTTTGATCTATAAAAACAGTCAGAAAAATTATGTAAAAAAAGTTACAATTAGTTGCTAAACTAAAAAAAATAAAAAAATGTTTTAAAAAAATTAACAATTTTCCGAAGTTTTTCGGTAATCTTTCCAATAATTATAGAGTTTTACAATATAAAATTCCAAATTTTTCCTGAAAGTTTCAGCTCAAACTGTTTTTAAGTTATCACAACACAACACAAGCTTCAAAAATGCTGTTTTGAGAAAATCGCGTTTAAAGTTTTGACTACTGAAAACACCTGTTTAAGTCGAGCGGCAGAGTTATACTAACCGTTACACATGAATTTCAGTGTAGATTCGCGCTCTTCCTCTGTAGGGGTATACCGACACTTATACATAAATCCGTCCCTGAGTCACTTCAAAACAAGATACAATAGACAAAATGTCCTCTGTCAACAGCGCCGAAATACGTGCTACGTTCTCTTCGAAAAAGGACGAAAATAAATAGAAGAACTTCAAATTTAATTTTAAAACTACATGTGCATTCTACGATAAATTTACTGTGTTTTTAAGTAAAAAAAACCGTTTTTTTTGACCATCTAATTGTATCTCCCCCGTTAAAGTTTACAACACAAATTGAATTACATTGTTGGACAGGGCTGTAGTCTGCCGAGTAGTTGTTTTCTGTAATATTATTAGTTACAAATTTTATTAAAATGCGAATATTTGGAAACAATTGGCAGGTGTATGACCAACTTAAAAATCATACAATTTACAAGTGACAACCTTTATTTCCATCACGTTCAGGTATATCACGGGACATAATTTTCCGCAATGGTTGCAATGCTACAAAATAGATTTTTTAATTTTTTACAAGTTAGACCAGAAAAAAATTTAAAATAAATGTTGTTTTAATATCGATATAATTTTCGTTCCTATATTGTGAACTTTGTGGCAGACTTATAGTAAAGTGTGAATATTGAATGACCTGGCGGTTTAAAGTTTTTTAAATTCTATTTAAACTAATTCATAGAAGTTCAAGAATTTTTTTCCTAAAAAAATTCTATCAAATGAAGCCAGTGTTCTTCGCATGCCCAAAGATTCCTAATTGTCGATATCGCGGGAAACATCTACTCTATTCCCAACTAGCATTGAAGTACACTAGCAATATCTATTAAATCGCTAGTTAAATAACACAGCCGCACAAAAAAAAATTGTCTACTTTTCATGCAACATATGTTATCTGTAGTATTTTTGCCTCCTGATCACGAATCCGGTGTCAGAATTAAGCTATAACATCACAGGAATTTCCTAACCTCAAAAAACAGGTCAAAAATAGCAAAAATTCACGAAAAAGTACTAAGAAAAATAGGAAAAAAATTTTTTTCTATATTCGAATGTTTATATGGTTAAGGCCCCGCTGAACTTGAATCCGCGGTCAGGATTGATGGTTCTTTTTCTAACCTCAAATAAACGTGTCAATTAAGGTCAGATATCACGAATTTTCAAAAGATGACAGATTCGCGCCAAATTTGGTGTGCAGGGGTTTTCAGGGTCGCTGATCACGGATCCGAGGTAAATTTTTGCAAAATTCAAGATGGCGAATCCGAGATTGCCGACCAAATTTTCAAAAAATAATCTATTCGCGCTAAATTTGATGTACGGGGTTTTCGAGGTCACGGATCACGAATCGGAGGTCAGAATTGCGAAATTCATTTTGTAATATTTTTGTTTACTTTATAACCTGAGTACCTAATCATGTTTTAACCTTTAACCTTCTTAAAGTATATAGGTAATTGATTAAATTTTTTAAAACGAATTTTGGAAATCTGATCTTGGATTCGTGATCAGTAATTATCCAAAATAAAAATATAAAATGATGTCTAAGTATTATTAATATAAAAACACTCACCTGACAGTGAAACTGTTAAATAATGCAATCTTTCAAAGAAATACCGATCATGTATTTCTGTAGCTCTAACACCCTTGACAAGCACCGACACCTAAAAACAGTTACTGTAGAAAAATCTTACTATTTTCACATTTTATTAGGATTGTTTCTTATAATATATAGTTGAAAAAACGTTTTTATTTTATAGAGCACTAAGAAGGGGCTGAACAGATTCGAAAAACACTATAAAAATTTCCTCGATAGCAAACGATTAAAACAAACTAGAAGGGCCGTGGAAATTTCAATAGAAGGGAGGAATATGGCCTTGTAATGTATTTTATTAGCAATTTATTTTTAAACTTATGTATATATAAGTTATTTAATGTTTGTTTTAAAATGAATTATAAATTCGCGTTATGTAGATATATCGTACCGATTTGAATGTTAAAAGGTTTTTATAAGATGCAAGAAATTTGTAATTCATTTTTTAATGGAAGTGTATAAAGTCCTGCTAGGATAGTTTTTTGAGTATTTCATTGTTTGTACTGATATATTTACGATAAATAAAGATTACGTTCCACATTTGGGAATTTTCTTTTAGCACCTAAAACTTCCATACTCATAAAAAAAAATTGTTGTTGAATAAATTGGATATTTCAATATGAGGGTAGGTATAAGGTAGGTATTTATAAGGTAGGTATTTTTAGCAATTTAGTATATATAGCATGTAATATTTCAAGTTGTAGAAAATGAAAGATTTTTTTGAATAAATTTTCATATAAACGTAGAAAACACTTGGTTTTGGAGGTAAATTTTGTGTACACATTGTACATGAATAAAATAGCAGTGAATCGGACAGAAATTAAGTTTCATGTGAAATAATACCACGTTCACTTTACATATTCCAACGAAATAAACAGTGAAGATCAAACGTTGCACTCATGATAAGTATGTTGTTGCAAAACTATTGGTCAATACAGAATGAAGAGCAATCTTCGATATATTTCGACCAACAGTTACTGTCGCCACTGTATAACACTTGATAATTATTTACTTCATTGAAATATGTAACGTGAATGAAGCATAGTTGCGCAAATATGAGGTATACTTATGTTTTTCTCAAAAAAGCCGCTGGAGAAAATATTCTTGTCTTTAAAATGTAAATCTTATTTTGAATAAAAATAGTCCCGACTTTTATCTATTTGATAAAAATTAGCAAGTTGTAAAAGTGGTACATTTAAATAAATTAGAAATAATTATACAAGACGTTACACAACAAGGTATCAAAAATGAAGAAAAATATTTTTCTTGTGTAGTAGCAACAAAATACATGAAAGAGAGCAAGAAGGTAGGTAAAGAGACGTTTAAAAAATTACGTTAAAGCACAGACAACATAAATAAAGACCACATATCAACTATTGATTTTGTGGAAAATAATTACTCTATGGGCTACATATGCTCCGTCCTCCATTGATTTACTTCCCACAACCCCCAATATCTGTCAAACAGCTAAGGTTGTTCATCAGCAGCTCACCAGTCTCAATGATCTTAGCTGTTTACTAGATATGTTGCTGGTATAATTCAATGCTGAATAAAGCTGTAGCCAGCAGAGTAGTTGCTTCTTCCACAATATCGTCCTCTAGTGCGAAACACACCATGCTTTCATATCTACAAATTATTGTCACTCAGACTAGTATAGAGATCAGTAGGTACAAAGTAATGATTTTTTAAAGTAGGCATAGTGTAGCAATGACATTTAAGATATGACATATAGTTTGTAGGTTAGATCGGTAATATCAACCTACACACACTTAAATAAAAATTACGTTCCACACGGAATTTTTGTTTAGCAATAAAATTTTTATACGACCATAAGTGTTACTTAAATGAAAAGAATAAAAAAGCCTCATTAGTTTATAAACATCTAAAAAAGGTACAGTTATTAATGGAACATGTTATTCCTTTTTTACAGAAATTTAATAATAAATGTATTTGTAATAGGTGGATCAATTTCAACATTTTTGGAAGCTTCTCACTTATTTTCCAAAAATACAGAAAAAGGTAGTATAGATCTCGCAAGCTCGATTTTTACAGCTGTGAAAATATTTAATTTTTGTGAAGAGGTTCTTTATAAAATCTTCGCGTGTATTCAGTGGCGTACACCATATTTTTCTATAATATATACTTCATCGACAATATAACGGAAATTCAATTAGATCCAACAGATAGTAAGTCAGTTTTGACTTGATGTTAGCACATTTCTACTTGTAAGAACGAGATAAACTTTCGGCGTGGGCTATACCGATATTAGAATTCCAGAAAATTTAAAATAATTTCAATTGTGACGAAGGTATAACTACTTACAATTTGGAAATTATTCATCCGCTAAAATTGGAGATCAGAATGACAGAGCAGGGATTTTTTTATTAATATAGTTCGTGAATGAAATTTCTGTTTAAAAACTTTCGTCTAGAACAAAATACTGTAGACTATTTAAACCTTCCCAAATTAATTCCTAAAATCTGTTTTCTGTTAAGCTTTGAAGGCATGGAGATATTTACTACTTATTTGAAACTGTCCACGTTTCTCTTGTAAGTTCAGGTCCCTTATTGGTGAGGGCCAAGCAAATGACTGTTTTGTCCAATAGATAACAAGTCAATGACTAGGACCTTCACTTCTAGTTTTATAATAATGTTGAATAATTTTTTCCATTAATTTTGTGTTACCTGTTTCATTTTTTTGTTTCAATTCATTAATTTCCTTGATGTTTGGATGTCCAGACTTTTTGTTCATAGAAATTAATTTCCTTGTACTGCAATGAGAACTGAGATCTACGTTTTCTATTTAGTTTTAACTGTTGATAGCATTTAGAGTGAATGTGGTGATAAATAACATTCGATAAAGATATATTTTTTAACGTTCCTTAAGCAGGATTAATCTGGTAATGCATTATTGACAGCATACTTTATTTTGATATATGGATCACGATCATGACAGGATAGGTCGTTTATAAAATGCTATTAATGTAGAGTGTAATGCAGTATAAAGTACATTCGGCTATTGGATCTGGACGTGTAATTAACAATGGACCAAGCCCTTTTCCTATTCCTATCTACTTATTACTTTATGGAATACCGTTTTGCACCATTATGCCGAACAGGGTTTATAAAGGTGGGTGGGTATAAAATCGTGTCAAGGTTAATTATATCGGCTATTTCCATTTTTATCTGAATTTTTAAAACTTCAACATACCACACTGCAAATGTTTTAATTAGGTATACTTTTAATATTTCTTGATTTAGTACCTTTATAATATCTCTGCCTCATGTTTCAATTTTTATTTACAGGGCAGTACTAGGAAAAAATATAATAAATGTAGAGAAATAATTGAAAGAAAAATAGGTATTATCTTTTGTAAAAGTTCTAAATGTGAATCTCTCTAATATCTAAAATGCAGGCCTTAATTCCATAAATTATAGTGTGTCATCCTATTCAAAATGCATTTTTTTTATGGAATCCGTAAATATCGCTCTACATATTTAACGTTTAACGATTGAGTAATACACATCAACGTATTGTTAATATTCAGACTGACGTCATTGATAAATAAAAATATAAAAGTAGCCCCAAGACCGAACCTTGTGGAGCACTTGTCTGTGCATACACCTCAACTGATTAAAGTCGATAGTACTGAACATATAATCTTCAGTGAGACATAAACCAAATTTTCAAGAATATAGAAAACAAGGTATTGATAGTTATATATTTTTGAGTAATATCAAGAAAAATGTAAACAACAAATATTAACAGTCAATTTAAAAATTTATTGTACTCCCTCCCATTCCGAATATTGATTTCAACATATTCAAATGGCTTAATAACAGGAAAACGAACACAATAGGTATACCCCCTTTCATGTTATACCTTTAGATTGGATGGTACTTTTGAACCGCTATTCAGGAAATTTCATTCATTGGATAAACTAATATCTTTTTTATTGTCTATTATAATAGGTCCTTATTAGAATAGGTGAAAAGCGCTAGCTTTTGGATTTCATCGAACTTTTCACTCATATTAGGTATTATTAGGCTCTTTTCCGAATAACTGGGTAGTAGTTTCCTTCTGAAAAAAAAGTTTATAGTTTTCTGTCGACATTTGTTAACTCGTTAATACTTTATTTTTTATTATAAGGAAATCGCAACTAATTGACAAAGAAATTTCTCTTGAGAAAGTTTTGTAGCGCAAAGAAATTGCTTATGAAAAATTTCCCAAGTGTCATGGTTTTCGAGTTAAATTAACTTGGTACTGATACTTCAACTGACTCGGAAGAAATTACAACAAAAAGTCATTGTGAACAGATGTCTTCAAGCCGCAAATTTTTATAAACAGTTGGAATTGGCTTTAGTACCCTCGAACACTTTATGTTAATTTTGATTACACGATATACCCTGTAGAAGTTTGACAATCCAGTTAAGAGACACCCTGTATAGGTCTAAAGGTGTCATTTCAGAATATGAACATATTTATTACTTACTGAATGTACAATATTTTTAGTTTTAATAATGTATTAAGAGACAAATGTACATGCAAACAGACTATAGTATTTTTGCTTAGTTAATTGGTTTCACTTTTAGTTTACATTCTTTATATATTATACCTACATCTTTTTATTCCATAAAACAAGTTTTCTAGATGAAAAACACACTACAATATACAGGGTGTAACTAAATAAGTGTAAAACATTTAAGGGGGTGATTCCTCATCGAAAAAAAGATAGGATCTTTCATACAAAGAAACTTCATTGGAGCATCCCTTGTTAAGATACAGCCCCTTAAAGGGGGTACATAAAATTTGTTTAACAATTTTTTTCACAAGCACTAAACAAGTT
The DNA here is from genome assembly GCF_000390285.2 of Anoplophora glabripennis. Classification (NCBI taxonomy): domain Eukaryota; kingdom Metazoa; phylum Arthropoda; class Insecta; order Coleoptera; family Cerambycidae; genus Anoplophora; species Anoplophora glabripennis. The sequence goes on from NW_019416286.1 coordinate 127,082, forward strand.
ACAATATTGAAATTAACCTGACATTTTCTACTACCAAAAAGACACTTAGCCAGTAATTTATTTGGTTTACCCCATGGT